>NW_026115531.1:0-4241 GCF_001640805.2 Lates calcarifer | reverse complement strand
TGTTGCAGTGTGACACACAGTTTGTTTGTGCTTGATTTTAAAATCTTAAAATCTGAAAATGTCGATTGAAATGACTGGAAGTTTTCCAGCAAGTTTAACAGGTGAACACTGATTGTCAGCAGCAGGCTGTAGCAACAAGATATGATATGCTTTTTCTTTTTCCAGTATGACACAAAGACAGCACCAGACTTTGCAAAGTTTATACTGAATGTCTGAAGCGAACGTTACCCTCAAGGACTGTTTAGTAAAGTTAAGATGAGTTAACTTAACTCTTAGTTTATCTTAGTTTAGCTTAAGTTAAGTTAAGTTATGTTATGCTATGTTAAGATGGTTTATGTTTAAATGCCTGAAGTGAAGATTGCCCCTAAGGCCATAGTTTTAAGTTAATTTAAGTTAAGCGAAGCTAAAAGTTAAGTAAAGTTAAACTTGCATTAATTGTTTTTTTTCTGCCAATGGGCATTGTAACAAACTGTAAAACAACTCTGATATATTATCACATTATGAAGTTGATATGGCTAACTTAACTTCTTTCAGACAGTTATTATTTACTTCCAGCTGTTGGCTGTTTAAAGTAAAACTCATGTAGAAGCTGCTTTTTGGTTTATGTTATTCCTCCCCCCTGTTCAGCCTCTCCACAAACTGTCGCCTGTGCTTGACAATTAAAAGTGTTTGTAATCAGGTAACAAAGTGTGGATCAGAGGACCTCTGCATTTAGTTCAAAGAGCTCAAAATGACTATGTTCTGTGTTTTCACGCTCTCCTCTGCGACTGTCACGCTCTGTCTCTGTACTTTGTTCCTTTCAAACAAACAGGTGTAGAACAAAACACTCCTGCTATTCTCTCAGTGGCCTCCTCCCACTCCCTCCATCTCTCCATGCCCGTGCAAATGTCAGCCTTCACATCCTCTGCTATCAAAGGCTCCCCAGCCGCAGCAGGATCCACCCAAACCTGACTGCTCCTCTCACATCATACAACTTCACACAAAAAAGCAGACGGAGGCACGAAGAGAAATATTTGCCCCCCCCCTCCTGAAATACAGAACAGCTCGGCCGAGCAAACAAAATCGTGCACGTTATAGTTTGGTTTTGTGCAGGTTTTTGCCCAATAATGGGGAACGTGACGCACTAAAGCACAGGATCTGATTGGCCTTAGTGACTGCAAATTAAAATTCACATCACCTCACCCTGACTAATAACAACACAAAGAACAGAGCTTGTTTTGTTGTGGTGGTATCGCAGTGGGAGAATGAATGAATGAAGAAACCTGAATTAAAACTCCTCTTAAACCTCCAGTGCCTTTTTATGTAAACCTTCAAAGGGGCAGTACGCAGAATTTACAAATCACAATCAAAGCATTTTCTGAGTTTGACCCATACCAGACTTATATCCCCGATGGATCTGGACCTCTGAGGGACTTGTGAGACAGATTACAGATCCACTACACTGAAGTGCAATACTTAAATCGCTGCAGTACCTCTTTAATGTTCTGCTCTGTTATTAGATTCATTAACGTTCAGCTTTAAAGACCCCCTCTGCACATGTTAATAACTTAAAAATACTCTGCTTGGAATAATAATTTGTGTCTCATATGGGTTTTCCACAGAATCATATGGGCTTAAACCTGTGATCCAAACACACACAAAAACAATGTACATCAGGGGGTAAAATAAAACTTTAATAATAAGAAGAAAACCAGTCACCACAAGCTTTAGCACAGAGGTAACTATTAAATAAGCTAGAAGCCTACATGTTAGCATCGATTTGCAGGTAAAAAAAAAATAGCCTAGTTGTCCTAATCGTTATTTAGATTACATAAAACTTTATATTCAAGACATATGACAACATTTCAAAGTCTGGATGTGAACTTTAAGAAGTTGCAGTGCTTCTCTATTTTACTTTTCTTTCAATAAATGAGATATAAAGTGTTGATTAGTGAGTTTAAGTGGTGCAGAAAGAAAGAGCCAGGCTTTCAGTCTGTATGCTAAGCTAAGCTAATCACCCCCTATGTGTAGCTTACACAAATGTAAGAATGGTACTGACCTTCTCATCCAAGTCTCTGCAACAAAATAAATACGTGTATTTCCCTGTATGTCTGACCTTTCCTTTAAAGGTAGCAGCTTTTGTAGAAAACATTCAAAGATCAGTGCTACGTTAAACGTAATCCAACTGTGGGAAAAAACAGCTTCTTCTACCAAAGTTTAATAGCAAAAGATGGCGGCCTTTTTTTTTAGCGAAACAGTTTAATTTTATTCTGAACATGTTAATATTTTGGTGATGGATGGTTTTCTGAGCACATGTGATTAAAAATCCTGCGTGACCGCTGGCTGCAGGGTGGGAGGCTCCTGTCAGCGGGATGTGGAATAAAGAGGAGATCTTTAGCCCTCGTGGCGCTGTGGCCCTTTGGAGCTCACTGTAGTTAATTAGTGGCATGGCCTCGGGACTTTTATCTGCTCTGTGTATGGGCGAGAGGAGGACGAGAGAAAGTGAGAGAGAGAGAGATGCTACTGATGTTGCACTGGGGAGCTGCTGTGACCTGTGTGTGTGTGTGTGAAGTGAATTTGTAATTATAAGAGCGTTACTGAGCTGGTTGCATGTTTGCGTGCCGTGCATCAAATATCTGTGTGTTGGATTCAGTGTGTGTGTGTGTGTTTAAGAGCGACCAACGGCTCATCAGGGTCTTTGAGAGATGATAGGGCCGGCTGAGTGAGGCTTGAGGCATTAGAGCTCGATTCAGTCTGATGTTGCAGAGAAAAAGGGAGGAGGAGGAAGATGGTGAAGAGGTCACTTCATCCTCACTGTTCAGAACAAGAGCTCTCTAATTACCAACACTTCGCCCCATAATTCTGGTCTATTGCGGCTCCTGTGGGTTTTAAATCAGCGTCTTTTCATGGAGGGGTTTCTCCCTGTTGGACTGTTCCAGGGCAAAATGGCGGCTGAATGGCTGATTCCACCACTGACAACTTTTCAACTTTTCTGTAGCAGCAATGTTGTTGTTTTGTTTTGTTTTTTTAATCCTACATATCCTTCTTCCCTTTAAAAAACCTAGTGCTTCCATTACCCACAATGCCAAGACCTTTAAACAGACATGTAGCTCAATGTGAAAATCCTCAACTAAAGTAAAAGCAAAGAAAGCCCAAAGAAAATATAATAATCCTGGAGCAGGTCTTGCTTTTTCATGAATAAAATTTAAGGTTGAGCTGCCTTCACCACCCTGATCATTTTTGTACAATCACCAATGATTGTACAAGTCGTTGTACAGTCGTACTTATCGCTGAACATTAATAATAATAATAATAATAATAATAATAATAATAAATAATAATAATAAGCCTTGCTGTGCACAGAAAATGAAGAAGACGCTTCCTCCCAGGAAGGATGAAAGTGACGTTCAGGAAGCGTCCATCAGGCCACCTACAGCAGGATCCCTCTGATGAAACCATGAGGATTTAAAACAGTCCTTTGCTTCAGGACCAGTCAGAAAACTCAGGAACTTTCAGGAGAGAGGAACGCTGACTCTGTCTCTGAAAAAGTCAAAGTAAAATGTCACCTGTTCTTTCAGAGCCACCAGCAGCCACACCTGTATCTCCACCAACAGGTGTTTCTCATCAGTGTGGAGGGAAGACTCTGGAACCAGAGAATGTTTGCTTGTTTTTGACTTCGTTTATGAATACTGTACTGTATATTCACTGTAAATTCCATTTACTGTTCATTTGTTTTATACATTATCTACTCAGGCATGTCAGTTTTGATTTTATATGTTTGATGATTCAGAATTCAGCTTGTTTTTCAATAAAATATATTGAAAGTATTACTGTGACTGTCATTATTTAATGTGGGTAGTAATAGAAATAGAACATAAAATGATCATGATGAATATTCTTATACTCTAATACTCTCTATACCTATGCTGTACACGTATACATCTGTACAATGGACAAGTAGTCATAAGGTTATAGAGGATTACAGTTTTCTGCCTGATTTGTCCATTTTGACTCTCTGTGTTCTAAAGGGTTAGTTGTAATACTTTATATCTTATATATTACGAGCACATCCTGCAACTTACCCTAACCCTCTGAAAACACATCTTTTGATGGCTTTTAATGCCTTACTATGACAATTTTTTCACCGCCTTACTATACTATGACAATTTTTGACCATTTTTGACCCCTTACTATACTATGACATTTTTTGGTGGTTTTTGATGACCCTTACTATACTATGACATTTTTTGACCATTTTTGAC
>NW_026115530.1:0-51682 GCF_001640805.2 Lates calcarifer | reverse complement strand
GTCTCGGCTTCTGCTCACAGCGAGTACCGGTTCTGAAGGTCCTTCCTGTCTCGGCTTCTGCTCGCTCATTAAACTCAGAATGAAAAACTGCTGTCTAGTGAAAGGGGAAAGTAAAATCTCATTGACTTTTATATGAATATTGGTTTGATCATGTACAGTCGGGATGTATGGAAAGTGTGAGCCGCCGAGGGGGTTTTCCCGTCTGTCGACTCACATTGAGTCCCGCGTCTGAAAGTCCTCCTGTCTCGGCTTCTGCTCGCTCATTAAGCTCAGAATTATCAAATGCTGTCTCCAGTGAACGGAGAAGAGAAGATGAGATTTCAGCCACTTTACTATGAATATTGGTCCAATTCTAATTTTCATGAACTGTAGGGATGGATGGAAACAGTCCGTGACCGAGGGGAAACATTTTCCCGTCTGTGAACTCACAGTGAGTCCCGCGTCTGAAAGTCTTGCTGTCTCGGATTCTGCTCACGGTGATTCCCGCGTCTGAAAGTCCTCCTGTCTCGGCTTCTGCTCGCTCACTAAGCTCAGAATGAAAAACTGCTGTCTAGTGAATGGAGAGGAGAAAGTAAAATCTCAGCCAATTTAATAAAAGTGTTTGTCAAATTCTAATGTTCATCAACAATCTGGGTGTATGAAAGTGGCCGAGGGAGATCTTTTTCCCTTCTGTGGACTCACACTGAGTATGGTATCTGAAAGTCTTCGTGTATCCGCTTCTGCTCTCTCATTAAGCTCACAATTAACGACTGCTGTCTCATGTGAAAGGAGAGACCTTCTTTAGAGGCTGCATTTCAGACCAGTGTGTGAAAAAGCCCGAAAATCCACGTATCGCTGCTCAATATCTAATGTTTATCAACTTTCATTTCATGAATAAACAAAATAGACAGCAGTCTGAGCGCCAGTGAGTCAACATCTGCGTTTTACTTCTTTCTGTCGCTGATAAAGCTCACAATTAACAAATGCTGTCTCCAGCGAAAGGAGAGGAGAAAATGACAATTCAGCCACTTTAATATGAATGTTTGTTGAATTCGAATGGTTGTGAATGATCTGGGTGTATGGAAACGGTCAGCCGGCCGACCGGGGATATTTTCCCTTCTGAGGACTCACAGTGAGTCCCGCGTCTGAAAGTCCTCCTGTCTCGGCTTCTGCTCACAGCGAGTACCGGTTCTGAAGGTCCTTCCTGTCTCGGCTTCTGCTCGCTCATTAAACTCAGAATGAAAAACTGCTGTCTAGTGAAAGGAGAGGGGAAAGTAAAATCTCATTGACTTTTATATGAATATTGGTCAAATTCTATTGATCATGTACAGTCGGGATGTATGGAAAGTGTGAGCCGCCGAGGGGGATCTTTTTCCCGTCTGTCGACTCACATTGAGTCCCGCGTCTGAAAGTCCTCCTGTCTCGGCTTCTGCTCGCTCATTAAGCTCAGAATTATCAAATGCTGTCTCCAGTGAACGGAGAAGAGAAGATGAGATTTCAGCCACTTTACTATGAATATTGGTCCAATTCTAATTTTCATGAACTGTAGGGATGGATGGAAACAGTCCGTGACCGAGGGGAAACATTTTCCAGTCTGTGAACTCACAGTGAGTCCCGCGTCTGAAAGTCTTGCTGTCTCGGATTCTGCTCACGGTGATTTCCCGCGTCTGAAAGTCCTCCTGTCTCGGCTTCTGCTCGCTCACTAAGCTCAGAATGAAAAACTGCTGTCTAGTGAATGGAGAGGAGAAAGTAAAATCTCAGCCAATTTAATAAAAGTGTTTGTCAAATTCTAATGTTCATCAACAATCTGGGTGTATGAAAGTGGCCGAGGGAGATCTTTTTCCCTTCTGTGGACTCACACTGAGTATGGTATCTGAAAGTCTTCGTGTATCCGCTTCTGCTCTCTCATTAAGCTCACAATTAACGACTGCTGTCTCATGTGAAAGGAGAGACCTTCTTTAGAGGCTGCATTTCAGACCAGTGTGTGAAAAAGCCCGAAAATCCACGTATCGCTGCTCAATATCTAATGTTTATCAACTTTCATTTCATGAATAAACAAAATAGACAGCAGTCTGAGGCCAGTGAGTCAACATCTGCGTTTTACTTCTTTCTGTCGCTGATAAAGCTCACAATTAACAAATGCTGTCTCCAGCGAAAGGAGAGGAGAAAATGACAATTCAGCCACTTTAATATGAATGTTTGTTGAATTCGAATGGTTGTGAATGATCTGGGTGTATGGAAACGGTCAGCGGCCGACCGGGATATTTTCCCTTCTGAGGACTCACAGTGAGTCCCGCGTCTGAAAGTCCTCCTGTCTCGGCTTCTGCTCACAGCGAGTACCGGTTCTGAAGGTCCTTCCTGTCTCGGCTTCTGCTCGCTCATTAAACTCAGAATGAAAAACTGCTGTCTAGTGAAAGGAGAGGGGAAAGTAAAATCTCATTGCACTTTTATATGAATATTGGTCAAATTCTATTGATCATGTACAGTCGGGATGTATGGAAAGTGTGAGCCGCCGAGGGGGATCTTTTTCCCGTCTGTCGACTCACATTGAGTCCCGCGTCTGAAAGTCCTCCTGTCTCGGCTTCGGCTCGCTCATTAAGCTCAGAATTATCAAATGCTGTCTCCAGTGAACGGAGAAGAGAAGATGAGATTTCAGCCACTTTACTATGAATATTGGTCCAATTCTAATTTTCATGAACTGTAGGGATGGATGGAAACAGTCCGTGACCGAGGGGAAACATTTTCCAGTCTGTGAGCTCACAGTGATTCCCGCGTCTGAAAGTCCTCCTGTCTCGGCTTCTGCTCGCTCACTAAGCTCAGAATGAAAAACTGCTGTCTAGTGAATGGAGAGGAGAAAGTAAAATCTCAGCCAATTTAATAAAAGTGTTTGTCAAATTCTAATGTTCATCAACAATCTGGGTGTATGAAAGTGGCCGAGGGAGATCTTTTTCCCTTCTGTGGACTCACACTGAGTATGGTATCTGAAAGTCTTCGTGTATCCGCTTCTGCTCTCTCATTAAGCTCACAATTAACGACTGCTGTCTCATGTGAAAGGAGAGACCTTCTTTAGAGGCTGCATTTCAGACCAGTGTGTGAAAAAGCCCGAAAATCCACGTATCGCTGCTCAATATCTAATGTTTATCAACTTTCATTTCATGAATAAACAAAATAGACAGCAGTCTGAGGCCAGTGAGTCAACATCTGCGTTTTACTTCTTTCTGTCGCTGATAAAGCTCACAATTAACAAATGCTGTCTCCAGCGAAAGGAGAGGAGAAAATGACAATTCAGCCACTTTAATATGAATGTTTGTTGAATTCGAATGGTTGTGAATGATCTGGGTGTATGGAAACGGTCAGCGGCCGACCGGGATATTTTCCCTTCTGAGGACTCACAGTGAGTCCCGCGTCTGAAAGTCCTCCTGTCTCGGCTTCTGCTCACAGCGAGTACCGGTTCTGAAGGTCCTTCCTGTCTCGGCTTCTGCTCGCTCATTAAACTCAGAATGAAAAACTGCTGTCTAGTGAAAGGAGAGGGGAAAGTAAAATCTCATTGACTTTTATATGAATATTGGTCAAATTCTATTGATCATGTACAGTCGGGATGTATGGAAAGTGTGAGCCGCCGAGGGGGATCTTTTTCCCGTCTGTCGACTCACATTGAGTCCCGCGTCTGAAAGTCCTCCTGTCTCGGCTTCGGCTCGCTCATTAAGCTCAGAATTATCAAATGCTGTCTCCAGTGAACGGAGAAGAGAAGATGAGATTTCAGCCACTTTACTATGAATATTGGTCCAATTCTAATTTTCATGAACTGTAGGGATGGATGGAAACAGTCCGTGACCGAGGGGAAACATTTTCCCAGTCTGTGAGCTCACAGTGATGTCCCGCGTCTGAAAGTCCTCCTGTCTCGGCTTCTGCTCGCTCGCTCACTAAGCTCAGAATGAAAAACTGCTGTCTAGTGAATGGAGAGGAGAAAGTAAAATCTCAGCCAATTTAATAAAAGTGTTTGTCAAATTCTAATGTTCATCAACAATCTGGGTGTATGAAAGTGGCCGAGGGAGATCTTTTTCCCTTCTGTGGACTCACACTGAGTATGGTATCTGAAAGTCTTCGTGTATCCGCTTCTGCTCTCTCATTAAGCTCACAATTAACGACTGCTGTCTCATGTGAAAGGAGAGACCTTCTTTAGAGGCTGCATTTCAGACCAGTGTGTGAAAAAGCCCGAAAATCCACGTATCGCTGCTCAATATCTAATGTTTATCAACTTTCATTTCATGAATAAACAAAATAGACAGCAGTCTGAGGCCAGTGAGTCAACATCTGCGTTTTACTTCTTTCTGTCGCTGATAAAGCTCACAATTAACAAATGCTGTCTCCAGCGAAAGGAGAGGAGAAAATGACAATTCAGCCACTTTAATATGAATGTTTGTTGAATTCGAATGGTTGTGAATGATCTGGGTGTATGGAAACGGTCAGCGGCCGACCGGGATATTTTCCCTTCTGAGGACTCACAGTGAGTCCCGCGTCTGAAAGTCCTCCTGTCTCGGCTTCTGCTCACAGCGAGTACCGGTTCTGAAGGTCCTTCCTGTCTCGGCTTCTGCTCGCTCATTAAACTCAGAATGAAAAACTGCTGTCTAGTGAAAGGAGAGGGGAAAGTAAAATCTCATTGACTTTTATATGAATATTGGTCAAATTCTATTGATCATGTACAGTCGGGATGTATGGAAAGTGTGAGCCGCCGAGGGGGATCTTTTTCCCGTCTGTCGACTCACATTGAGTCCCGCGTCTGAAAGTCCTCCTGTCTCGGCTTCTGGCTCGCTCATTAAGCTCAGAATTATCAAATGCTGTCTCCAGTGAACGGAGAAGAGAAGATGAGATTTCAGCCACTTTACTATGAATATTGGTCCAATTCTAATTTTCATGAACTGTAGGGATGGATGGAAACAGTCCGTGACCGAGGGGAAACATTTTCCCAGTCTGTGAGCTCACAGTGATTCCCGCGTCTGAAAGTCCTCCTGTCTCGGCTTCTGCTCGCTCACTAAGCTCAGAATGAAAAACTGCTGTCTAGTGAATGGAGAGGAGAAAGTAAAATCTCAGCCAATTTAATAAAAGTGTTTGTCAAATTCTAATGTTCATCAACAATCTGGGTGTATGAAAGTGGCCGAGGGAGATCTTTTTCCCTTCTGTGGACTCACACTGAGTATGGTATCTGAAAGTCTTCGTGTATCCGCTTCTGCTCTCTCATTAAGCTCACAATTAACGACTGCTGTCTCATGTGAAAGGAGAGACCTTCTTTAGAGGCTGCATTTCAGACCAGTGTGTGAAAAAGCCCGAAAATCCACGTATCGCTGCTCAATATCTAATGTTTATCAACTTTCATTTCATGAATAAACAAAATAGACAGCAGTCTGAGGCCAGTGAGTCAACATCTGCGTTTTACTTCTTTCTGTCGCTGATAAAGCTCACAATTAACAAATGCTGTCTCCAGCGAAAGGAGAGGAGAAAATGACAATTCAGCCACTTTAATATGAATGTTTGTTGAATTCGAATGGTTGTGAATGATCTGGGTGTATGGAAACGGTCAGCGGCCGACCGGGATATTTTCCCTTCTGAGGACTCACAGTGAGTCCCGCGTCTGAAAGTCCTCCTGTCTCGGCTTCTGCTCACAGCGAGTACCGGTTCTGAAGGTCCTTCCTGTCTCGGCTTCTGCTCGCTCATTAAACTCAGAATGAAAAACTGCTGTCTAGTGAAAGGAGAGGGGAAAGTAAAATCTCATTGACTTTTATATGAATATTGGTCAAATTCTATTGATCATGTACAGTCGGGATGTATGGAAAGTGTGAGCCGCCGAGGGGGATCTTTTTCCCGTCTGTCGACTCACATTGAGTCCCGCGTCTGAAAGTCCTCCTGTCTCGGCTTCGGCTCGCTCATTAAGCTCAGAATTATCAAATGCTGTCTCCAGTGAACGGAGAAGAGAAGATGAGATTTCAGCCACTTTACTATGAATATTGGTCCAATTCTAATTTTCATGAACTGTAGGGATGGATGGAAACAGTCCGTGACCGAGGGGAAACATTTTCCAGTCTGTGAGCTCACAGTGATTCCCGCGTCTGAAAGTCCTCCTGTCTCGGCTTCTGCTCGCTCACTAAGCTCAGAATGAAAAACTGCTGTCTAGTGAATGGAGAGGAGAAAGTAAAATCTCAGCCAATTTAATAAAAGTGTTTGTCAAATTCTAATGTTCATCAACAATCTGGGTGTATGAAAGTGGCCGAGGGAGATCTTTTTCCCTTCTGTGGACTCACACTGAGTATGGTATCTGAAAGTCTTCGTGTATCCGCTTCTGCTCTCTCATTAAGCTCACAATTAACGACTGCTGTCTCATGTGAAAGGAGAGACCTTCTTTAGAGGCTGCATTTCAGACCAGTGTGTGAAAAAGCCCGAAAATCCACGTATCGCTGCTCAATATCTAATGTTTATCAACTTTCATTTCATGAATAAACAAAATAGACAGCAGTCTGAGGCCAGTGAGTCAACATCTGCGTTTTACTTCTTTCTGTCGCTGATAAAGCTCACAATTAACAAATGCTGTCTCCAGCGAAAGGAGAGGAGAAAATGACAATTCAGCCACTTTAATATGAATGTTTGTTGAATTCGAATGGTTGTGAATGATCTGGGTGTATGGAAACGGTCAGCGGCCGACCGGGATATTTTCCCTTCTGAGGACTCACAGTGAGTCCCGCGTCTGAAAGTCCTCCTGTCTCGGCTTCTGCTCACAGCGAGTACCGGTTCTGAAGGTCCTTCCTGTCTCGGCTTCTGCTCGCTCATTAAACTCAGAATGAAAAACTGCTGTCTAGTGAAAGGAGAGGGGAAAGTAAAATCTCATTGACTTTTATATGAATATTGGTCAAATTCTATTGATCATGTACAGTCGGGATGTATGGAAAGTGTGAGCCGCCGAGGGGGATCTTTTTCCCGTCTGTCGACTGACATTGAGTCCCGCGTCTGAAAGTCCTCCTGTCTCGGCTTCTGCTCGCTCATTAAGCTCAGAATTATCAAATGCTGTCTCCAGTGAACGGAGAAGAGAAGATGAGATTTCAGCCACTTTACTATGAATATTGGTCCAATTCTAATTTTCATGAACTGTAGGGATGGATGGAAACAGTCCGTGACCGAGGGGAAACATTTTCCAGTCTGTGAGCTCACAGTGATTCCCGCGTCTGAAAGTCCTCCTGTCTCGGCTTCTGCTCGCTCACTAAGCTCAGAATGAAAAACTGCTGTCTAGTGAATGGAGAGGAGAAAGTAAAATCTCAGCCAATTTAATAAAAGTGTTTGTCAAATTCTAATGTTCATCAACAATCTGGGTGTATGAAAGTGGCCGAGGGAGATCTTTTTCCCTTCTGTGGACTCACACTGAGTATGGTATCTGAAAGTCTTCGTGTATCCGCTTCTGCTCTCTCATTAAGCTCACAATTAACGACTGCTGTCTCATGTGAAAGGAGAGACCTTCTTTAGAGGCTGCATTTCAGACCAGTGTGTGAAAAAGCCCGAAAATCCACGTATCGCTGCTCAATATCTAATGTTTATCAACTTTCATTTCATGAATAAACAAAATAGACAGCAGTCTGAGGCCAGTGAGTCAACATCTGCGTTTTACTTCTTTCTGTCGCTGATAAAGCTCACAATTAACAAATGCTGTCTCCAGCGAAAGGAGAGGAGAAAATGACAATTCAGCCACTTTAATATGAATGTTTGTTGAATTCGAATGGTTGTGAATGATCTGGGTGTATGGAAACGGTCAGCGGCCGACCGGGATATTTTCCCTTCTGAGGACTCACAGTGAGTCCCGCGTCTGAAAGTCCTCCTGTCTCGGCTTCTGCTCACAGCGAGTACCGGTTCTGAAGGTCCTTCCTGTCTCGGCTTCTGCTCGCTCATTAAACTCAGAATGAAAAACTGCTGTCTAGTGAAAGGAGAGGGGAAAGTAAAATCTCATTGACTTTTATATGAATATTGGTCAAATTCTATTGATCATGTACAGTCGGGATGTATGGAAAGTGTGAGCCGCCGAGGGGGATCTTTTTCCCGTCTGTCGACTCACATTGAGTCCCGCGTCTGAAAGTCCTCCTGTCTCGGCTTCTGCTCGCTCATTAAGCTCAGAATTATCAAATGCTGTCTCCAGTGAACGGAGAAGAGAAGATGAGATTTCAGCCACTTTACTATGAATATTGGTCCAATTCTAATTTTCATGAACTGTAGGGATGGATGGAAACAGTCCGTGACCGAGGGGAAACATTTTCCGTCTGTGACTCACAGTGAGTACCGCGTCTGAAAGTCCTCCTGTCTCGGCTTCTGCTCACAGCGAGTACCGGTTCTGAAGGTCCTTCCTGTCTCGGCTTCTGCTCGCTCATTAAACTCAGAATGAAAAACTGCTGTCTAGTGAAAGGAGAGGGGAAAGTAAAATCTCATTGACTTTTATATGAATATTGGTCAAATTCTATTGATCATGTACAGTCGGGATGTATGGAAAGTGTGAGCCGCCGAGGGGGATCTTTTTCCCGTCTGTCGACTCACATTGAGTCCCGCGTCTGAAAGTCCTCCTGTCTCGGCTTCTGCTCGCTCATTAAGCTCAGAATTATCAAATGCTGTCTCCAGTGAACGGAGAAGAGAAGATGAGATTTCAGCCACTTTACTATGAATATTGGTCCAATTCTAATTTTCATGAACTGTAGGGATGGATGGAAACAGTCCGTGACCGAGGGGAAACATTTTCCCGTCTGTGAACTCACAGTGAGTCCCGCGTCTGAAAGTCTTGCTGTCTCGGATTCTGCTCACGGTGATTCCCGCGTCTGAAAGTCCTCCTGTCTCGGCTTCTGCTCGCTCACTAAGCTCAGAATGAAAAACTGCTGTCTAGTGAATGGAGAGGAGAAAGTAAAATCTCAGCCAATTTAATAAAAGTGTTTGTCAAATTCTAATGTTCATCAACAATCTGGGTGTATGAAAGTGGCCGAGGGAGATCTTTTTCCCTTCTGTGGACTCACACTGAGTATGGTATCTGAAAGTCTTCGTGTATCCGCTTCTGCTCTCTCATTAAGCTCACAATTAACGACTGCTGTCTCATGTGAAAGGAGAGACCTTCTTTAGAGGCTGCATTTCAGACCAGTGTGTGAAAAAGCCCGAAAATCCACGTATCGCTGCTCAATATCTAATGTTTATCAACTTTCATTTCATGAATAAACAAAATAGACAGCAGTCTGAGGCCAGTGAGTCAACATCTGCGTTTTACTTCTTTCTGTCGCTGATAAAGCTCACAATTAACAAATGCTGTCTCCAGCGAAAGGAGAGGAGAAAATGACAATTCAGCCACTTTAATATGAATGTTTGTTGAATTCGAATGGTTGTGAATGATCTGGGTGTATGGAAACGGTCAGCGGCCGACCGGGATATTTTCCCTTCTGAGGACTCACAGTGAGTCCCGCGTCTGAAAGTCCTCCTGTCTCGGCTTCTGCTCACAGCGAGTACCGGTTCTGAAGGTCCTTCCTGTCTCGGCTTCTGCTCGCTCATTAAACTCAGAATGAAAAACTGCTGTCTAGTGAAAGGAGAGGGGAAAGTAAAATCTCATTGACTTTTATATGAATATTGGTCAAATTCTATTGATCATGTACAGTCGGGATGTATGGAAAGTGTGAGCCGCCGAGGGGGATCTTTTTCCCGTCTGTCGACTCACATTGAGTCCCGCGTCTGAAAGTCCTCCTGTCTCGGCTTCTGCTCGCTCATTAAGCTCAGAATTATCAAATGCTGTCTCCAGTGAACGGAGAAGAGAAGATGAGATTTCAGCCACTTTACTATGAATATTGGTCCAATTCTAATTTTCATGAACTGTAGGGATGGATGGAAACAGTCCGTGACCGAGGGGAAACATTTTCCCAGTCTGTGAACTCACAGTGAGTCCCGCGTCTGAAAGTCTTGCTGTCTCGGATTCTGCTCACGGTGATTCCCGCGTCTGAAAGTCCTCCTGTCTCGGCTTCTGCTCGCTCACTAAGCTCAGAATGAAAAACTGCTGTCTAGTGAATGGAGAGGAGAAAGTAAAATCTCAGCCAATTTAATAAAAGTGTTTGTCAAATTCTAATGTTCATCAACAATCTGGGTGTATGAAAGTGGCCGAGGGAGATCTTTTTCCCTTCTGTGGACTCACACTGAGTATGGTATCTGAAAGTCTTCGTGTATCCGCTTCTGCTCTCTCATTAAGCTCACAATTAACGACTGCTGTCTCATGTGAAAGGAGAGACCTTCTTTAGAGGCTGCATTTCAGACCAGTGTGTGAAAAAGCCCGAAAATCCACGTATCGCTGCTCAATATCTAATGTTTATCAACTTTCATTTCATGAATAAACAAAATAGACAGCAGTCTGAGGCCAGTGAGTCAACATCTGCGTTTTACTTCTTTCTGTCGCTGATAAAGCTCACAATTAACAAATGCTGTCTCCAGCGAAAGGAGAGGAGAAAATGACAATTCAGCCACTTTAATATGAATGTTTGTTGAATTCGAATGGTTGTGAATGATCTGGGTGTATGGAAACGGTCAGCGGCCGACCGGGATATTTTCCCTTCTGAGGACTCACAGTGAGTCCCGCGTCTGAAAGTCCTCCTGTCTCGGCTTCTGCTCACAGCGAGTACCGGTTCTGAAGGTCCTTCCTGTCTCGGCTTCTGCTCGCTCATTAAACTCAGAATGAAAAACTGCTGTCTAGTGAAAGGAGAGGGGAAAGTAAAATCTCATTGACTTTTATATGAATATTGGTCAAATTCTATTGATCATGTACAGTCGGGATGTATGGAAAGTGTGAGCCGCCGAGGGGGATCTTTTTCCCGTCTGTCGACTCACATTGAGTCCCGCGTCTGAAAGTCCTCCTGTCTCGGCTTCGGCTCGCTCATTAAGCTCAGAATTATCAAATGCTGTCTCCAGTGAACGGAGAAGAGAAGATGAGATTTCAGCCACTTTACTATGAATATTGGTCCAATTCTAATTTTCATGAACTGTAGGGATGGATGGAAACAGTCCGTGACCGAGGGGAAACATTTTCCAGTCTGTGAGCTCACAGTGATTCCCGCGTCTGAAAGTCCTCCTGTCTCGGCTTCTGCTCGCTCACTAAGCTCAGAATGAAAAACTGCTGTCTAGTGAATGGAGAGGAGAAAGTAAAATCTCAGCCAATTTAATAAAAGTGTTTGTCAAATTCTAATGTTCATCAACAATCTGGGTGTATGAAAGTGGCCGAGGGAGATCTTTTTCCCTTCTGTGGACTCACACTGAGTATGGTATCTGAAAGTCTTCGTGTATCCGCTTCTGCTCTCTCATTAAGCTCACAATTAACGACTGCTGTCTCATGTGAAAGGAGAGACCTTCTTTAGAGGCTGCATTTCAGACCAGTGTGTGAAAAAGCCCGAAAATCCACGTATCGCTGCTCAATATCTAATGTTTATCAACTTTCATTTCATGAATAAACAAAATAGACAGCAGTCTGAGGCCAGTGAGTCAACATCTGCGTTTTACTTCTTTCTGTCGCTGATAAAGCTCACAATTAACAAATGCTGTCTCCAGCGAAAGGAGAGGAGAAAATGACAATTCAGCCACTTTAATATGAATGTTTGTTGAATTCGAATGGTTGTGAATGATCTGGGTGTATGGAAACGGTCAGCGGCCGACCGGGATATTTTCCCTTCTGAGGACTCACAGTGAGTCCCGCGTCTGAAAGTCCTCCTGTCTCGGCTTCTGCTCACAGCGAGTACCGGTTCTGAAGGTCCTTCCTGTCTCGGCTTCTGCTCGCTCATTAAACTCAGAATGAAAAACTGCTGTCTAGTGAAAGGAGAGGGGAAAGTAAAATCTCATTGACTTTTATATGAATATTGGTCAAATTCTATTGATCATGTACAGTCGGGATGTATGGAAAGTGTGAGCCGCCGAGGGGGATCTTTTTCCCGTCTGTCGACTCACATTGAGTCCCGCGTCTGAAAGTCCTCCTGTCTCGGCTTCTGCTCGCTCATTAAGCTCAGAATTATCAAATGCTGTCTCCAGTGAACGGAGAAGAGAAGATGAGATTTCAGCCACTTTACTATGAATATTGGTCCAATTCTAATTTTCATGAACTGTAGGGATGGATGGAAACAGTCCGTGACCGAGGGGAAACATTTTCCAGTCTGTGAACTCACAGTGAGTCCCGCGTCTGAAAGTCTTGCTGTCTCGGATTCTGCTCACGGTGATTCCCGCGTCTGAAAGTCCTCCTGTCTCGGCTTCTGCTCGCTCACTAAGCTCAGAATGAAAAACTGCTGTCTAGTGAATGGAGAGGAGAAAGTAAAATCTCAGCCAATTTAATAAAAGTGTTTGTCAAATTCTAATGTTCATCAACAATCTGGGTGTATGAAAGTGGCCGAGGGAGATCTTTTTCCCTTCTGTGGACTCACACTGAGTATGGTATCTGAAAGTCTTCGTGTATCCGCTTCTGCTCTCTCATTAAGCTCACAATTAACGACTGCTGTCTCATGTGAAAGGAGAGACCTTCTTTAGAGGCTGCATTTCAGACCAGTGTGTGAAAAAGCCCGAAAATCCACGTATCGCTGCTCAATATCTAATGTTTATCAACTTTCATTTCATGAATAAACAAAATAGACAGCAGTCTGAGGCCAGTGAGTCAACATCTGCGTTTTACTTCTTTCTGTCGCTGATAAAGCTCACAATTAACAAATGCTGTCTCCAGCGAAAGGAGAGGAGAAAATGACAATTCAGCCACTTTAATATGAATGTTTGTTGAATTCGAATGGTTGTGAATGATCTGGGTGTATGGAAACGGTCAGCGGCCGACCGGGATATTTTCCCTTCTGAGGACTCACAGTGAGTCCCGCGTCTGAAAGTCCTCCTGTCTCGGCTTCTGCTCACAGCGAGTACCGGTTCTGAAGGTCCTTCCTGTCTCGGCTTCTGCTCGCTCATTAAACTCAGAATGAAAAACTGCTGTCTAGTGAAAGGAGAGGGGAAAGTAAAATCTCATTGACTTTTATATGAATATTGGTCAAATTCTATTGATCATGTACAGTCGGGATGTATGGAAAGTGTGAGCCGCCGAGGGGGATCTTTTTCCCGTCTGTCGACTCACATTGAGTCCCGCGTCTGAAAGTCCTCCTGTCTCGGCTTCTGCTCGCTCATTAAGCTCAGAATTATCAAATGCTGTCTCCAGTGAACGGAGAAGAGAAGATGAGATTTCAGCCACTTTACTATGAATATTGGTCCAATTCTAATTTTCATGAACTGTAGGGATGGATGGAAACAGTCCGTGACCGAGGGGAAACATTTTCCAGTCTGTGAGCTCACAGTGAGTACCGCGTCTGAAAGTCCTCCTGTCTCGGCTTCTGCTCACAGCGAGTACCGGTTCTGAAGGTCCTTCCTGTCTCGGCTTCTGCTCGCTCATTAAACTCAGAATGAAAAACTGCTGTCTAGTGAAAGGAGAGGGGAAAGTAAAATCTCATTGACTTTTATATGAATATTGGTCAAATTCTATTGATCATGTACAGTCGGGATGTATGGAAAGTGTGAGCCGCCGAGGGGGATCTTTTTCCCGTCTGTCGACTCACATTGAGTCCCGCGTCTGAAAGTCCTCCTGTCTCGGCTTCTGCTCGCTCATTAAGCTCAGAATTATCAAATGCTGTCTCCAGTGAACGGAGAAGAGAAGATGAGATTTCAGCCACTTTACTATGAATATTGGTCCAATTCTAATTTTCATGAACTGTAGGGATGGATGGAAACAGTCCGTGACCGAGGGGAAACATTTTCCCGTCTGTGAACTCACAGTGAGTCCCGCGTCTGAAAGTCTTGCTGTCTCGGATTCTGCTCACGGTGATTCCCGCGTCTGAAAGTCCTCCTGTCTCGGCTTCTGCTCGCTCACTAAGCTCAGAATGAAAAACTGCTGTCTAGTGAATGGAGAGGAGAAAGTAAAATCTCAGCCAATTTAATAAAAGTGTTTGTCAAATTCTAATGTTCATCAACAATCTGGGTGTATGAAAGTGGCCGAGGGAGATCTTTTTCCCTTCTGTGGACTCACACTGAGTATGGTATCTGAAAGTCTTCGTGTATCCGCTTCTGCTCTCTCATTAAGCTCACAATTAACGACTGCTGTCTCATGTGAAAGGAGAGACCTTCTTTAGAGGCTGCATTTCAGACCAGTGTGTGAAAAAGCCCGAAAATCCACGTATCGCTGCTCAATATCTAATGTTTATCAACTTTCATTTCATGAATAAACAAAATAGACAGCAGTCTGAGGCCAGTGAGTCAACATCTGCGTTTTACTTCTTTCTGTCGCTGATAAAGCTCACAATTAACAAATGCTGTCTCCAGCGAAAGGAGAGGAGAAAATGACAATTCAGCCACTTTAATATGAATGTTTGTTGAATTCGAATGGTTGTGAATGATCTGGGTGTATGGAAACGGTCAGCGGCCGACCGGGATATTTTCCCTTCTGAGGACTCACAGTGAGTCCCGCGTCTGAAAGTCCTCCTGTCTCGGCTTCTGCTCACAGCGAGTACCGGTTCTGAAGGTCCTTCCTGTCTCGGCTTCTGCTCGCTCATTAAACTCAGAATGAAAAACTGCTGTCTAGTGAAAGGAGAGGGGAAAGTAAAATCTCATTGACTTTTATATGAATATTGGTCAAATTCTATTGATCATGTACAGTCGGGATGTATGGAAAGTGTGAGCCGCCGAGGGGGATCTTTTTCCCGTCTGTCGACTCACATGTGAGTCCCGCGTCTGAAAGTCCTCCTGTCTCGGCTTCGGCTCGCTCATTAAGCTCAGAATTATCAAATGCTGTCTCCAGTGAACGGAGAAGAGAAGATGAGATTTCAGCCACTTTACTATGAATATTGGTCCAATTCTAATTTTCATGAACTGTAGGGATGGATGGAAACAGTCCGTGACCGAGGGGAAACATTTTCCAGTCTGTGAACTCACAGTGAGTCCCGCGTCTGAAAGTCTTGCTGTCTCGGATTCTGCTCACGGTGATTCCCGCGTCTGAAAGTCCTCCTGTCTCGGCTTCTGCTCGCTCACTAAGCTCAGAATGAAAAACTGCTGTCTAGTGAATGGAGAGGAGAAAGTAAAATCTCAGCCAATTTAATAAAAGTGTTTGTCAAATTCTAATGTTCATCAACAATCTGGGTGTATGAAAGTGGCCGAGGGAGATCTTTTTCCCTTCTGTGGACTCACACTGAGTATGGTATCTGAAAGTCTTCGTGTATCCGCTTCTGCTCTCTCATTAAGCTCACAATTAACGACTGCTGTCTCATGTGAAAGGAGAGACCTTCTTTAGAGGCTGCATTTCAGACCAGTGTGTGAAAAAGCCCGAAAATCCACGTATCGCTGCTCAATATCTAATGTTTATCAACTTTCATTTCATGAATAAACAAAATAGACAGCAGTCTGAGGCCAGTGAGTCAACATCTGCGTTTTACTTCTTTCTGTCGCTGATAAAGCTCACAATTAACAAATGCTGTCTCCAGCGAAAGGAGAGGAGAAAATGACAATTCAGCCACTTTAATATGAATGTTTGTTGAATTCGAATGGTTGTGAATGATCTGGGTGTATGGAAACGGTCAGCGGCCGACCGGGATATTTTCCCTTCTGAGGACTCACAGTGAGTCCCGCGTCTGAAAGTCCTCCTGTCTCGGCTTCTGCTCACAGCGAGTACCGGTTCTGAAGGTCCTTCCTGTCTCGGCTTCTGCTCGCTCATTAAACTCAGAATGAAAAACTGCTGTCTAGTGAAAGGAGAGGGGAAAGTAAAATCTCATTGACTTTTATATGAATATTGGTCAAATTCTATTGATCATGTACAGTCGGGATGTATGGAAAGTGTGAGCCGCCGAGGGGGATCTTTTTCCCGTCTGTCGACTCACATTGAGTCCCGCGTCTGAAAGTCCTCCTGTCTCGGCTTCGGCTCGCTCATTAAGCTCAGAATTATCAAATGCTGTCTCCAGTGAACGGAGAAGAGAAGATGAGATTTCAGCCACTTTACTATGAATATTGGTCCAATTCTAATTTTCATGAACTGTAGGGATGGATGGAAACAGTCCGTGACCGAGGGGAAACATTTTCCAGTCTGTGAGCTCACAGTGATTCCCGCGTCTGAAAGTCCTCCTGTCTCGGCTTCTGCTCGCTCACTAAGCTCAGAATGAAAAACTGCTGTCTAGTGAATGGAGAGGAGAAAGTAAAATCTCAGCCAATTTAATAAAAGTGTTTGTCAAATTCTAATGTTCATCAACAATCTGGGTGTATGAAAGTGGCCGAGGGAGATCTTTTTCCCTTCTGTGGACTCACACTGAGTATGGTATCTGAAAGTCTTCGTGTATCCGCTTCTGCTCTCTCATTAAGCTCACAATTAACGACTGCTGTCTCATGTGAAAGGAGAGACCTTCTTTAGAGGCTGCATTTCAGACCAGTGTGTGAAAAAGCCCGAAAATCCACGTATCGCTGCTCAATATCTAATGTTTATCAACTTTCATTTCATGAATAAACAAAATAGACAGCAGTCTGAGGCCAGTGAGTCAACATCTGCGTTTTACTTCTTTCTGTCGCTGATAAAGCTCACAATTAACAAATGCTGTCTCCAGCGAAAGGAGAGGAGAAAATGACAATTCAGCCACTTTAATATGAATGTTTGTTGAATTCGAATGGTTGTGAATGATCTGGGTGTATGGAAACGGTCAGCGGCCGACCGGGATATTTTCCCTTCTGAGGACTCACAGTGAGTCCCGCGTCTGAAAGTCCTCCTGTCTCGGCTTCTGCTCACAGCGAGTACCGGTTCTGAAGGTCCTTCCTGTCTCGGCTTCTGCTCGCTCATTAAACTCAGAATGAAAAACTGCTGTCTAGTGAAAGGAGAGGGGAAAGTAAAATCTCATTGACTTTTATATGAATATTGGTCAAATTCTATTGATCATGTACAGTCGGGATGTATGGAAAGTGTGAGCCGCCGAGGGGGATCTTTTTCCCGTCTGTCGACTCACATTGAGTCCCGCGTCTGAAAGTCCTCCTGTCTCGGCTTCTGCTCGCTCATTAAGCTCAGAATTATCAAATGCTGTCTCCAGTGAACGGAGAAGAGAAGATGAGATTTCAGCCACTTTACTATGAATATTGGTCCAATTCTAATTTTCATGAACTGTAGGGATGGATGGAAACAGTCCGTGACCGAGGGGAAACATTTTCCAGTCTGTGAGCTCACAGTGAGTACCGCGTCTGAAAGTCCTCCTGTCTCGGCTTCTGCTCACAGCGAGTACCGGTTCTGAAGGTCCTTCCTGTCTCGGCTTCTGCTCGCTCATTAAACTCAGAATGAAAAACTGCTGTCTAGTGAAAGGAGAGGGGAAAGTAAAATCTCATTGACTTTTATATGAATATTGGTCAAATTCTATTGATCATGTACAGTCGGGATGTATGGAAAGTGTGAGCCGCCGAGGGGGATCTTTTTCCCGTCTGTCGACTCACATTGAGTCCCGCGTCTGAAAGTCCTCCTGTCTCGGCTTCTGCTCGCTCATTAAGCTCAGAATTATCAAATGCTGTCTCCAGTGAACGGAGAAGAGAAGATGAGATTTCAGCCACTTTACTATGAATATTGGTCCAATTCTAATTTCATGAACTGTAGGATGGATGACAGTCTACGACATTCCGTCTGTCTCATGTAGCGTCTGAATCTCCTGTCTCGTTGTACAGGAGTAGTTCTGAGTTTTTCTTGCTCATTCTTTATCTTAGTGAAGAAAAAATATTTGTATGTCCAATTCTAATTTTCATGAACTGTAGGGATGGATGGAAACAGTCCGTGACCGAGGGGAAACATTTTCCCGTCTGTGAACTCACAGTGAGTCCCGCGTCTGAAAGTCTTGCTGTCTCGGATTCTGCTCACGGTGATTCCCGCGTCTGAAAGTCCTCCTGTCTCGGCTTCTGCTCGCTCACTAAGCTCAGAATGAAAAACTGCTGTCTAGTGAATGGAGAGGAGAAAGTAAAATCTCAGCCAATTTAATAAAAGTGTTTGTCAAATTCTAATGTTCATCAACAATCTGGGTGTATGAAAGTGGCCGAGGGAGATCTTTTTCCCTTCTGTGGACTCACACTGAGTATGGTATCTGAAAGTCTTCGTGTATCCGCTTCTGCTCTCTCATTAAGCTCACAATTAACGACTGCTGTCTCATGTGAAAGGAGAGACCTTCTTTAGAGGCTGCATTTCAGACCAGTGTGTGAAAAAGCCCGAAAATCCACGTATCGCTGCTCAATATCTAATGTTTATCAACTTTCATTTCATGAATAAACAAAATAGACAGCAGTCTGAGGCCAGTGAGTCAACATCTGCGTTTTACTTCTTTCTGTCGCTGATAAAGCTCACAATTAACAAATGCTGTCTCCAGCGAAAGGAGAGGAGAAAATGACAATTCAGCCACTTTAATATGAATGTTTGTTGAATTCGAATGGTTGTGAATGATCTGGGTGTATGGAAACGGTCAGCGGCCGACCGGGATATTTTCCCTTCTGAGGACTCACAGTGAGTCCCGCGTCTGAAAGTCCTTCCTGTCTCGGCTTCTGCTCACAGCGAGTACCGGTTCTGAAGGTCCTTCCTGTCTCGGCTTCTGCTCGCTCATTAAACTCAGAATGAAAAACTGCTGTCTAGTGAAAGGAGAGGGGAAAGTAAAATCTCATTGACTTTTATATGAATATTGGTCAAATTCTATTGATCATGTACAGTCGGGATGTATGGAAAGTGTGAGCCGCCGAGGGGGATCTTTTTCCCGTCTGTCGACTCACATTGAGTCCCGCGTCTGAAAGTCCTCCTGTCTCGGCTTCTGCTCGCTCATTAAGCTCAGAATTATCAAATGCTGTCTCCAGTGAACGGAGAAGAGAAGATGAGATTTCAGCCACTTTACTATGAATATTGGTCCAATTCTAATTTTCATGAACTGTAGGGATGGATGGAAACAGTCCGTGACCGAGGGGAAACATTTTCCAGTCTGTGAGCTCACAGTGAGTACCGCGTCTGAAAGTCCTCCTGTCTCGGCTTCTGCTCACAGCGAGTACCGGTTCTGAAGGTCCTTCCTGTCTCGGCTTCTGCTCGCTCATTAAACTCAGAATGAAAAACTGCTGTCTAGTGAAAGGAGAGGGGAAAGTAAAATCTCATTGACTTTTATATGAATATTGGTCAAATTCTATTGATCATGTACAGTCGGGATGTATGGAAAGTGTGAGCCGCCGAGGGGGATCTTTTTCCCGTCTGTCGACTCACATTGAGTCCCGCGTCTGAAAGTCCTCCTGTCTCGGCTTCTGCTCGCTCATTAAGCTCAGAATTATCAAATGCTGTCTCCAGTGAACGGAGAAGAGAAGATGAGATTTCAGCCACTTTACTATGAATATTGGTCCAATTCTAATTTTCATGAACTGTAGGGATGGATGGAAACAGTCCGTGACCGAGGGGAAACATTTTCCCGTCTGTGAACTCACAGTGAGTCCCGCGTCTGAAAGTCTTGCTGTCTCGGATTCTGCTCACGGTGATTCCCGCGTCTGAAAGTCCTCCTGTCTCGGCTTCTGCTCGCTCACTAAGCTCAGAATGAAAAACTGCTGTCTAGTGAATGGAGAGGAGAAAGTAAAATCTCAGCCAATTTAATAAAAGTGTTTGTCAAATTCTAATGTTCATCAACAATCTGGGTGTATGAAAGTGGCCGAGGGAGATCTTTTTCCCTTCTGTGGACTCACACTGAGTATGGTATCTGAAAGTCTTCGTGTATCCGCTTCTGCTCTCTCATTAAGCTCACAATTAACGACTGCTGTCTCATGTGAAAGGAGAGACCTTCTTTAGAGGCTGCATTTCAGACCAGTGTGTGAAAAAGCCCGAAAATCCACGTATCGCTGCTCAATATCTAATGTTTATCAACTTTCATTTCATGAATAAACAAAATAGACAGCAGTCTGAGGCCAGTGAGTCAACATCTGCGTTTTACTTCTTTCTGTCGCTGATAAAGCTCACAATTAACAAATGCTGTCTCCAGCGAAAGGAGAGGAGAAAATGACAATTCAGCCACTTTAATATGAATGTTTGTTGAATTCGAATGGTTGTGAATGATCTGGGTGTATGGAAACGGTCAGCGGCCGACCGGGATATTTTCCCTTCTGAGGACTCACAGTGAGTCCCGCGTCTGAAAGTCCTCCTGTCTCGGCTTCTGCTCACAGCGAGTACCGGTTCTGAAGGTCCTTCCTGTCTCGGCTTCTGCTCGCTCATTAAACTCAGAATGAAAAACTGCTGTCTAGTGAAAGGAGAGGGGAAAGTAAAATCTCATTGACTTTTATATGAATATTGGTCAAATTCTATTGATCATGTACAGTCGGGATGTATGGAAAGTGTGAGCCGCCGAGGGGGATCTTTTTCCCGTCTGTCGACTCACATTGAGTCCCGCGTCTGAAAGTCCTCCTGTCTCGGCTTCGGCTCGCTCATTAAGCTCAGAATTATCAAATGCTGTCTCCAGTGAACGGAGAAGAGAAGATGAGATTTCAGCCACTTTACTATGAATATTGGTCCAATTCTAATTTTCATGAACTGTAGGGATGGATGGAAACAGTCCGTGACCGAGGGGAAACATTTTCCCGTCTGTGAACTCACAGTGAGTCCCGCGTCTGAAAGTCTTGCTGTCTCGGATTCTGCTCACGGTGATTCCCGCGTCTGAAAGTCCTCCTGTCTCGGCTTCTGCTCGCTCACTAAGCTCAGAATGAAAAACTGCTGTCTAGTGAATGGAGAGGAGAAAGTAAAATCTCAGCCAATTTAATAAAAGTGTTTGTCAAATTCTAATGTTCATCAACAATCTGGGTGTATGAAAGTGGCCGAGGGAGATCTTTTTCCCTTCTGTGGACTCACACTGAGTATGGTATCTGAAAGTCTTCGTGTATCCGCTTCTGCTCTCTCATTAAGCTCACAATTAACGACTGCTGTCTCATGTGAAAGGAGAGACCTTCTTTAGAGGCTGCATTTCAGACCAGTGTGTGAAAAAGCCCGAAAATCCACGTATCGCTGCTCAATATCTAATGTTTATCAACTTTCATTTCATGAATAAACAAAATAGACAGCAGTCTGAGGCCAGTGAGTCAACATCTGCGTTTTACTTCTTTCTGTCGCTGATAAAGCTCACAATTAACAAATGCTGTCTCCAGCGAAAGGAGAGGAGAAAATGACAATTCAGCCACTTTAATATGAATGTTTGTTGAATTCGAATGGTTGTGAATGATCTGGGTGTATGGAAACGGTCAGCGGCCGACCGGGATATTTTCCCTTCTGAGGACTCACAGTGAGTCCCGCGTCTGAAAGTCCTCCTGTCTCGGCTTCTGCTCACAGCGAGTACCGGTTCTGAAGGTCCTTCCTGTCTCGGCTTCTGCTCGCTCATTAAACTCAGAATGAAAAACTGCTGTCTAGTGAAAGGAGAGGGGAAAGTAAAATCTCATTGACTTTTATATGAATATTGGTCAAATTCTATTGATCATGTACAGTCGGGATGTATGGAAAGTGTGAGCCGCCGAGGGGGATCTTTTTCCCGTCTGTCGACTCACATTGAGTCCCGCGTCTGAAAGTCCTCCTGTCTCGGCTTCTGCTCGCTCATTAAGCTCAGAATTATCAAATGCTGTCTCCAGTGAACGGAGAAGAGAAGATGAGATTTCAGCCACTTTACTATGAATATTGGTCCAATTCTAATTTTCATGAACTGTAGGGATGGATGGAAACAGTCCGTGACCGAGGGGAAACATTTTCCAGTCTGTGAGCTCACAGAGTGGTGATGCTCGACCAGTGATTCCCGCGTCTGAAAGTCCTCCTGTCTCGGCTTCTGCTCGCTCACTAAGCTCAGAATGAAAAACTGCTGTCTAGTGAATGGAGAGGAGAAAGTAAAATCTCAGCCAATTTAATAAAAGTGTTTGTCAAATTCTAATGTTCATCAACAATCTGGGTGTATGAAAGTGGCCGAGGGAGATCTTTTTCCCTTCTGTGGACTCACACTGAGTATGGTATCTGAAAGTCTTCGTGTATCCGCTTCTGCTCTCTCATTAAGCTCACAATTAACGACTGCTGTCTCATGTGAAAGGAGAGACCTTCTTTAGAGGCTGCATTTCAGACCAGTGTGTGAAAAAGCCCGAAAATCCACGTATCGCTGCTCAATATCTAATGTTTATCAACTTTCATTTCATGAATAAACCAAAATAGACAGCAGTCTGAGGCCAGTGAGTCAACATCTGCGTTTTACTTCTTTCTGTCGCTGATAAAGCTCACAATTAACAAATGCTGTCTCCAGCGAAAGGAGAGGAGAAAATGACAATTCAGCCACTTTAATATGAATGTTTGTTGAATTCGAATGGTTGTGAATGATCTGGGTGTATGGAAACGGTCAGCGGCCGACCGGGATATTTTCCCTTCTGAGGACTCACAGTGAGTCCCGCGTCTGAAAGTCCTCCTGTCTCGGCTTCTGCTCACAGCGAGTACCGGTTCTGAAGGTCCTTCCTGTCTCGGCTTCTGCTCGCTCATTAAACTCAGAATGAAAAACTGCTGTCTAGTGAAAGGAGAGGGGAAAGTAAAATCTCATTGACTTTTATATGAATATTGGTCAAATTCTATTGATCATGTACAGTCGGGATGTATGGAAAGTGTGAGCCGCCGAGGGGGATCTTTTTCCCGTCTGTCGACTCACATTGAGTCCCGCGTCTGAAAGTCCTCCTGTCTCGGCTTCTGCTCGCTCATTAAGCTCAGAATTATCAAATGCTGTCTCCAGTGAACGGAGAAGAGAAGATGAGATTTCAGCCACTTTACTATGAATATTGGTCCAATTCTAATTTTCATGAACTGTAGGGATGGATGGAAACAGTCCGTGACCGAGGGGAAACATTTTCCAGTCTGTAGCTCACAGTGAGTACCGCGTCTGAAAGTCCTCCTGTCTCGGCTTCTGCTCACAGCGAGTACCGGTTCTGAAGGTCCTTCCTGTCTCGGCTTCTGCTCGCTCATTAAGCTCAGAATTATCAAATGCTGTCTCCAGTGAACGGAGAAGAGAAGATGAGATTTCAGCCACTTTACTATGAATATTGGTCCAATTCTAATTTTCATGAACTGTAGGGATGGATGGAAACAGTCCGTGACCGAGGGGAAACATTTTCCCGTCTGTGAACTCACAGTGAGTCCCGCGTCTGAAAGTCTTGCTGTCTCGGATTCTGCTCACGGTGATTCCCGCGTCTGAAAGTCCTCCTGTCTCGGCTTCTGCTCGCTCACTAAGCTCAGAATGAAAAACTGCTGTCTAGTGAATGGAGAGGAGAAAGTAAAATCTCAGCCAATTTAATAAAAGTGTTTGTCAAATTCTAATGTTCATCAACAATCTGGGTGTATGAAAGTGGCCGAGGGAGATCTTTTTCCCTTCTGTGGACTCACACTGAGTATGGTATCTGAAAGTCTTCGTGTATCCGCTTCTGCTCTCTCATTAAGCTCACAATTAACGACTGCTGTCTCATGTGAAAGGAGAGACCTTCTTTAGAGGCTGCATTTCAGACCAGTGTGTGAAAAAGCCCGAAAATCCACGTATCGCTGCTCAATATCTAATGTTTATCAACTTTCATTTCATGAATAAACAAAATAGACAGCAGTCTGAGGCCAGTGAGTCAACATCTGCGTTTTACTTCTTTCTGTCGCTGATAAAGCTCACAATTAACAAATGCTGTCTCCAGCGAAAGGAGAGGAGAAAATGACAATTCAGCCACTTTAATATGAATGTTTGTTGAATTCGAATGGTTGTGAATGATCTGGGTGTATGGAAACGGTCAGCGGCCGACCGGGATATTTTCCCTTCTGAGGACTCACAGTGAGTCCCGCGTCTGAAAGTCCTCCTGTCTCGGCTTCTGCTCACAGCGAGTACCGGTTCTGAAGGTCCTTCCTGTCTCGGCTTCTGCTCGCTCATTAAACTCAGAATGAAAAACTGCTGTCTAGTGAAAGGAGAGGGGAAAGTAAAATCTCATTGACTTTTATATGAATATTGGTCAAATTCTATTGATCATGTACAGTCGGGATGTATGGAAAGTGTGAGCCGCCGAGGGGGATCTTTTTCCCGTCTGTCGACTCACATTGAGTCCCGCGTCTGAAAGTCCTCCTGTCTCGGCTTCTGCTCGCTCATTAAGCTCAGAATTATCAAATGCTGTCTCCAGTGAACGGAGAAGAGAAGATGAGATTTCAGCCACTTTACTATGAATATTGGTCCAATTCTAATTTTCATGAACTGTAGGGATGGATGGAAACAGTCCGTGACCGAGGGGAAACATTTTCCAGTCTGTGAGCTCACAGTGAGTACCGCGTCTGAAAGTCCTCCTGTCTCGGCTTCTGCTCACAGCGAGTACCGGTTCTGAAGGTCCTTCCTGTCTCGGCTTCTGCTCGCTCATTAAACTCAGAATGAAAAACTGCTGTCTAGTGAAAGGAGAGGGGAAAGTAAAATCTCATTCACTTTTATATGAATATTGGTCAAATTCTATTGATCATGTACAGTCGGGATGTATGGAAAGTGTGAGCCGCCGAGGGGGATCTTTTTCCCGTCTGTCGACTCACATTGAGTCCCGCGTCTGAAAGTCCTCCTGTCTCGGCTTCTGCTCGCTCATTAAGCTCAGAATTATCAAATGCTGTCTCCAGTGAACGGAGAAGAGAAGATGAGATTTCAGCCACTTTACTATGAATATTGGTCCAATTCTAATTTTCATGAACTGTAGGGATGGATGGAAACAGTCCGTGACCGAGGGGAAACATTTTCCCGTCTGTGAACTCACAGTGAGTCCCGCGTCTGAAAGTCTTGCTGTCTCGGATTCTGCTCACGGTGATTCCCGCGTCTGAAAGTCCTCCTGTCTCGGCTTCTGCTCGCTCACTAAGCTCAGAATGAAAAACTGCTGTCTAGTGAATGGAGAGGAGAAAGTAAAATCTCAGCCAATTTAATAAAAGTGTTTGTCAAATTCTAATGTTCATCAACAATCTGGGTGTATGAAAGTGGCCGAGGGAGATCTTTTTCCCTTCTGTGGACTCACACTGAGTATGGTATCTGAAAGTCTTCGTGTATCCGCTTCTGCTCTCTCATTAAGCTCACAATTAACGACTGCTGTCTCATGTGAAAGGAGAGACCTTCTTTAGAGGCTGCATTTCAGACCAGTGTGTGAAAAAGCCCGAAAATCCACGTATCGCTGCTCAATATCTAATGTTTATCAACTTTCATTTCATGAATAAACAAAATAGACAGCAGTCTGAGGCCAGTGAGTCAACATCTGCGTTTTACTTCTTTCTGTCGCTGATAAAGCTCACAATTAACAAATGCTGTCTCCAGCGAAAGGAGAGGAGAAAATGACAATTCAGCCACTTTAATATGAATGTTTGTTGAATTCGAATGGTTGTGAATGATCTGGGTGTATGGAAACGGTCAGCGGCCGACCGGGATATTTTCCCTTCTGAGGACTCACAGTGAGTCCCGCGTCTGAAAGTCCTCCTGTCTCGGCTTCTGCTCACAGCGAGTACCGGTTCTGAAGGTCCTTCCTGTCTCGGCTTCTGCTCGCTCATTAAACTCAGAATGAAAAACTGCTGTCTAGTGAAAGGAGAGGGGAAAGTAAAATCTCATTGACTTTTATATGAATATTGGTCAAATTCTATTGATCATGTACAGTCGGGATGTATGGAAAGTGTGAGCCGCCGAGGGGGATCTTTTTCCCGTCTGTCGACTCACATTGAGTCCCGCGTCTGAAAGTCCTCCTGTCTCGGCTTCTGGCTCGCTCATTAAGCTCAGAATTATCAAATGCTGTCTCCAGTGAACGGAGAAGAGAAGATGAGATTTCAGCCACTTTACTATGAATATTGGTCCAATTCTAATTTTCATGAACTGTAGGGATGGATGGAAACAGTCCGTGACCGAGGGGAAACATTTTCCCGTCTGTGAACTCACAGTGAGTCCCGCGTCTGAAAGTCTTGCTGTCTCGGATTCTGCTCACGGTGATTCCCGCGTCTGAAAGTCCTCCTGTCTCGGCTTCTGCTCGCTCACTAAGCTCAGAATGAAAAACTGCTGTCTAGTGAATGGAGAGGAGAAAGTAAAATCTCAGCCAATTTAATAAAAGTGTTTGTCAAATTCTAATGTTCATCAACAATCTGGGTGTATGAAAGTGGCCGAGGGAGATCTTTTTCCCTTCTGTGGACTCACACTGAGTATGGTATCTGAAAGTCTTCGTGTATCCGCTTCTGCTCTCTCATTAAGCTCACAATTAACGACTGCTGTCTCATGTGAAAGGAGAGACCTTCTTTAGAGGCTGCATTTCAGACCAGTGTGTGAAAAAGCCCGAAAATCCACGTATCGCTGCTCAATATCTAATGTTTATCAACTTTCATTTCATGAATAAACAAAATAGACAGCAGTCTGAGGCCAGTGAGTCAACATCTGCGTTTTACTTCTTTCTGTCGCTGATAAAGCTCACAATTAACAAATGCTGTCTCCAGCGAAAGGAGAGGAGAAAATGACAATTCAGCCACTTTAATATGAATGTTTGTTGAATTCGAATGGTTGTGAATGATCTGGGTGTATGGAAACGGTCAGCGGCCGACCGGGATATTTTCCCTTCTGAGGACTCACAGTGAGTCCCGCGTCTGAAAGTCCTCCTGTCTCGGCTTCTGCTCACAGCGAGTACCGGTTCTGAAGGTCCTTCCTGTCTCGGCTTCTGCTCGCTCATTAAACTCAGAATGAAAAACTGCTGTCTAGTGAAAGGAGAGGGGAAAGTAAAATCTCATTGACTTTTATATGAATATTGGTCAAATTCTATTGATCATGTACAGTCGGGATGTATGGAAAGTGTGAGCCGCCGAGGGGGATCTTTTTCCCGTCTGTCGACTCACATTGAGTCCCGCGTCTGAAAGTCCTCCTGTCTCGGCTTCTGGCTCGCTCATTAAGCTCAGAATTATCAAATGCTGTCTCCAGTGAACGGAGAAGAGAAGATGAGATTTCAGCCACTTTACTATGAATATTGGTCCAATTCTAATTTTCATGAACTGTAGGGATGGATGGAAACAGTCCGTGACCGAGGGGAAACATTTTCCCGTCTGTGAACTCACAGTGAGTCCCGCGTCTGAAAGTCTTGCTGTCTCGGATTCTGCTCACGGTGATTCCCGCGTCTGAAAGTCCTCCTGTCTCGGCTTCTGCTCGCTCACTAAGCTCAGAATGAAAAACTGCTGTCTAGTGAATGGAGAGGAGAAAGTAAAATCTCAGCCAATTTAATAAAAGTGTTTGTCAAATTCTAATGTTCATCAACAATCTGGGTGTATGAAAGTGGCCGAGGGAGATCTTTTTCCCTTCTGTGGACTCACACTGAGTATGGTATCTGAAAGTCTTCGTGTATCCGCTTCTGCTCTCTCATTAAGCTCACAATTAACGACTGCTGTCTCATGTGAAAGGAGAGACCTTCTTTAGAGGCTGCATTTCAGACCAGTGTGTGAAAAAGCCCGAAAATCCACGTATCGCTGCTCAATATCTAATGTTTATCAACTTTCATTTCATGAATAAACAAAATAGACAGCAGTCTGAGGCCAGTGAGTCAACATCTGCGTTTTACTTCTTTCTGTCGCTGATAAAGCTCACAATTAACAAATGCTGTCTCCAGCGAAAGGAGAGGAGAAAATGACAATTCAGCCACTTTAATATGAATGTTTGTTGAATTCGAATGGTTGTGAATGATCTGGGTGTATGGAAACGGTCAGCGGCCGACCGGGATATTTTCCCTTCTGAGGACTCACAGTGAGTCCCGCGTCTGAAAGTCCTCCTGTCTCGGCTTCTGCTCACAGCGAGTACCGGTTCTGAAGGTCCTTCCTGTCTCGGCTTCTGCTCGCTCATTAAACTCAGAATGAAAAACTGCTGTCTAGTGAAAGGAGAGGGGAAAGTAAAATCTCATTGACTTTTATATGAATATTGGTCAAATTCTATTGATCATGTACAGTCGGGATGTATGGAAAGTGTGAGCCGCCGAGGGGGATCTTTTTCCCGTCTGTCGACTCACATTGAGTCCCGCGTCTGAAAGTCCTCCTGTCTCGGCTTCTGCTCGCTCATTAAGCTCAGAATTATCAAATGCTGTCTCCAGTGAACGGAGAAGAGAAGATGAGATTTCAGCCACTTTACTATGAATATTGGTCCAATTCTAATTTTCATGAACTGTAGGGATGGATGGAAACAGTCCGTGACCGAGGGGAAACATTTTCCCGTCTGTGAACTCACAGTGAGTCCCGCGTCTGAAAGTCTTGCTGTCTCGGATTCTGCTCACGGTGATTCCCGCGTCTGAAAGTCCTCCTGTCTCGGCTTCTGCTCGCTCACTAAGCTCAGAATGAAAAACTGCTGTCTAGTGAATGGAGAGGAGAAAGTAAAATCTCAGCCAATTTAATAAAAGTGTTTGTCAAATTCTAATGTTCATCAACAATCTGGGTGTATGAAAGTGGCCGAGGGAGATCTTTTTCCCTTCTGTGGACTCACACTGAGTATGGTATCTGAAAGTCTTCGTGTATCCGCTTCTGCTCTCTCATTAAGCTCACAATTAACGACTGCTGTCTCATGTGAAAGGAGAGACCTTCTTTAGAGGCTGCATTTCAGACCAGTGTGTGAAAAAGCCCGAAAATCCACGTATCGCTGCTCAATATCTAATGTTTATCAACTTTCATTTCATGAATAAACCAAAATAGACAGCAGTCTGAGGCCAGTGAGTCAACATCTGCGTTTTACTTCTTTCTGTCGCTGATAAAGCTCACAATTAACAAATGCTGTCTCCAGCGAAAGGAGAGGAGAAAATGACAATTCAGCCACTTTAATATGAATGTTTGTTGAATTCGAATGGTTGTGAATGATCTGGGTGTATGGAAACGGTCAGCGGCCGACCGGGATATTTTCCCTTCTGAGGACTCACAGTGAGTCCCGCGTCTGAAAGTCCTCCTGTCTCGGCTTCTGCTCACAGCGAGTACCGGTTCTGAAGGTCCTTCCTGTCTCGGCTTCTGCTCGCTCATTAAACTCAGAATGAAAAACTGCTGTCTAGTGAAAGGAGAGGGGAAAGTAAAATCTCATTGACTTTTATATGAATATTGGTCAAATTCTATTGATCATGTACAGTCGGGATGTATGGAAAGTGTGAGCCGCCGAGGGGGATCTTTTTCCCGTCTGTCGACTCACATTGAGTCCCGCGTCTGAAAGTCCTCCTGTCTCGGCTTCTGCTCGCTCATTAAGCTCAGAATTATCAAATGCTGTCTCCAGTGAACGGAGAAGAGAAGATGAGATTTCAGCCACTTTACTATGAATATTGGTCCAATTCTAATTTTCATGAACTGTAGGGATGGATGGAAACAGTCCGTGACCGAGGGGAAACATTTTCCCGTCTGTGAACTCACAGTGAGTCCCGCGTCTGAAAGTCTTGCTGTCTCGGATTCTGCTCACGGTGATTCCCGCGTCTGAAAGTCCTCCTGTCTCGGCTTCTGCTCGCTCACTAAGCTCAGAATGAAAAACTGCTGTCTAGTGAATGGAGAGGAGAAAGTAAAATCTCAGCCAATTTAATAAAAGTGTTTGTCAAATTCTAATGTTCATCAACAATCTGGGTGTATGAAAGTGGCCGAGGGAGATCTTTTTCCCTTCTGTGGACTCACACTGAGTATGGTATCTGAAAGTCTTCGTGTATCCGCTTCTGCTCTCTCATTAAGCTCACAATTAACGACTGCTGTCTCATGTGAAAGGAGAGACCTTCTTTAGAGGCTGCATTTCAGACCAGTGTGTGAAAAAGCCCGAAAATCCACGTATCGCTGCTCAATATCTAATGTTTATCAACTTTCATTTCATGAATAAACAAAATAGACAGCAGTCTGAGGCCAGTGAGTCAACATCTGCGTTTTACTTCTTTCTGTCGCTGATAAAGCTCACAATTAACAAATGCTGTCTCCAGCGAAAGGAGAGGAGAAAATGACAATTCAGCCACTTTAATATGAATGTTTGTTGAATTCGAATGGTTGTGAATGATCTGGGTGTATGGAAACGGTCAGCGGCCGACCGGGATATTTTCCCTTCTGAGGACTCACAGTGAGTCCCGCGTCTGAAAGTCCTCCTGTCTCGGCTTCTGCTCACAGCGAGTACCGGTTCTGAAGGTCCTTCCTGTCTCGGCTTCTGCTCGCTCATTAAACTCAGAATGAAAAACTGCTGTCTAGTGAAAGGAGAGGGGAAAGTAAAATCTCATTGACTTTTATATGAATATTGGTCAAATTCTATTGATCATGTACAGTCGGGATGTATGGAAAGTGTGAGCCGCCGAGGGGGATCTTTTTCCCGTCTGTCGACTCACATTGAGTCCCGCGTCTGAAAGTCCTCCTGTCTCGGCTTCTGCTCGCTCATTAAGCTCAGAATTATCAATGCTGTCTCCAGTGAACGGAGAAGAGAAGATGAGATTTCAGCCACTTTACTATGAATATTGGTCCAATTCTAATTTTCATGAACTGTAGGGATGGATGGAACAGTCCGTGACGAGGGAACATTTTCCAGTCTGTGACTCACAGTGAGTACCGCGTCTGAAAGTCCTCCTGTCTCGGCTTCTGCTCACAGCGAGTACCGGTTCTGAAGGTCCTTCCTGTCTCGGCTTCTGCTCGCTCATTAAACTCAGAATGAAAAACTGCTGTCTAGTGAAAGGAGAGGGGAAAGTAAAATCTCATTCACTTTTATATGAATATTGGTCAAATTCTATTGATCATGTACAGTCGGGATGTATGGAAAGTGTGAGCCGCCGAGGGGGATCTTTTTCCCGTCTGTCGACTCACATTGAGTCCCGCGTCTGAAAGTCCTCCTGTCTCGGCTTCTGCTCGCTCATTAAGCTCAGAATTATCAAATGCTGTCTCCAGTGAACGGAGAAGAGAAGATGAGATTTCAGCCACTTTACTATGAATATTGGTCCAATTCTAATTTTCATGAACTGTAGGGATGGATGGAAACAGTCCGTGACCGAGGGGAAACATTTTCCCGTCTGTGAACTCACAGTGAGTCCCGCGTCTGAAAGTCTTGCTGTCTCGGATTCTGCTCACGGTGATTCCCGCGTCTGAAAGTCCTCCTGTCTCGGCTTCTGCTCGCTCACTAAGCTCAGAATGAAAAACTGCTGTCTAGTGAATGGAGAGGAGAAAGTAAAATCTCAGCCAATTTAATAAAAGTGTTTGTCAAATTCTAATGTTCATCAACAATCTGGGTGTATGAAAGTGGCCGAGGGAGATCTTTTTCCCTTCTGTGGACTCACACTGAGTATGGTATCTGAAAGTCTTCGTGTATCCGCTTCTGCTCTCTCATTAAGCTCACAATTAACGACTGCTGTCTCATGTGAAAGGAGAGACCTTCTTTAGAGGCTGCATTTCAGACCAGTGTGTGAAAAAGCCCGAAAATCCACGTATCGCTGCTCAATATCTAATGTTTATCAACTTTCATTTCATGAATAAACAAAATAGACAGCAGTCTGAGGCCAGTGAGTCAACATCTGCGTTTTACTTCTTTCTGTCGCTGATAAAGCTCACAATTAACAAATGCTGTCTCCAGCGAAAGGAGAGGAGAAAATGACAATTCAGCCACTTTAATATGAATGTTTGTTGAATTCGAATGGTTGTGAATGATCTGGGTGTATGGAAACGGTCAGCGGCCGACCGGGATATTTTCCCTTCTGAGGACTCACAGTGAGTCCCGCGTCTGAAAGTCCTCCTGTCTCGGCTTCTGCTCACAGCGAGTACCGGTTCTGAAGGTCCTTCCTGTCTCGGCTTCTGCTCGCTCATTAAACTCAGAATGAAAAACTGCTGTCTAGTGAAAGGAGAGGGGAAAGTAAAATCTCATTGACTTTTATATGAATATTGGTCAAATTCTATTGATCATGTACAGTCGGGATGTATGGAAAGTGTGAGCCGCCGAGGGGGATCTTTTTCCCGTCTGTCGACTCACATTGAGTCCCGCGTCTGAAAGTCCTCCTGTCTCGGCTTCTGCTCGCTCATTAAGCTCAGAATTATCAAATGCTGTCTCCAGTGAACGGAGAAGAGAAGATGAGATTTCAGCCACTTTACTATGAATATTGGTCCAATTCTAATTTTCATGAACTGTAGGGATGGATGGAAACAGTCCGTGACCGAGGGGAAACATTTTCCCGTCTGTGAACTCACAGTGAGTCCCGCGTCTGAAAGTCTTGCTGTCTCGGATTCTGCTCACGGTGATTCCCGCGTCTGAAAGTCCTCCTGTCTCGGCTTCTGCTCGCTCACTAAGCTCAGAATGAAAAACTGCTGTCTAGTGAATGGAGAGGAGAAAGTAAAATCTCAGCCAATTTAATAAAAGTGTTTGTCAAATTCTAATGTTCATCAACAATCTGGGTGTATGAAAGTGGCCGAGGGAGATCTTTTTCCCTTCTGTGGACTCACACTGAGTATGGTATCTGAAAGTCTTCGTGTATCCGCTTCTGCTCTCTCATTAAGCTCACAATTAACGACTGCTGTCTCATGTGAAAGGAGAGACCTTCTTTAGAGGCTGCATTTCAGACCAGTGTGTGAAAAAGCCCGAAAATCCACGTATCGCTGCTCAATATCTAATGTTTATCAACTTTCATTTCATGAATAAACAAAATAGACAGCAGTCTGAGGCCAGTGAGTCAACATCTGCGTTTTACTTCTTTCTGTCGCTGATAAAGCTCACAATTAACAAATGCTGTCTCCAGCGAAAGGAGAGGAGAAAATGACAATTCAGCCACTTTAATATGAATGTTTGTTGAATTCGAATGGTTGTGAATGATCTGGGTGTATGGAAACGGTCAGCGGCCGACCGGGATATTTTCCCTTCTGAGGACTCACAGTGAGTCCCGCGTCTGAAAGTCCTCCTGTCTCGGCTTCTGCTCACAGCGAGTACCGGTTCTGAAGGTCCTTCCTGTCTCGGCTTCTGCTCGCTCATTAAACTCAGAATGAAAAACTGCTGTCTAGTGAAAGGAGAGGGGAAAGTAAAATCTCATTGACTTTTATATGAATATTGGTCAAATTCTATTGATCATGTACAGTCGGGATGTATGGAAAGTGTGAGCCGCCGAGGGGGATCTTTTTCCCGTCTGTCGACTCACATTGAGTCCCGCGTCTGAAAGTCCTCCTGTCTCGGCTTCTGCTCGCTCATTCAGTTAAGCTCAGAATTATCAAATGCTGTCTCCAGTCTGAAGTCTGCTCGCTCATTAAGCTCAGAATTATCAAATGCTGTCTCCAGTGAACGGAGAAGAGAAGATGAGATTTCAGCCACTTTACTATGAATATTGGTCCAATTCTAATTTTCATGAACTGTAGGGATGGATGGAAACAGTCCGTGACCGAGGGGAAACATTTTCCCGTCTGTGAACTCACAGTGAGTCCCGCGTCTGAAAGTCTTGCTGTCTCGGATTCTGCTCACGGTGATTCCCGCGTCTGAAAGTCCTCCTGTCTCGGCTTCTGCTCGCTCACTAAGCTCAGAATGAAAAACTGCTGTCTAGTGAATGGAGAGGAGAAAGTAAAATCTCAGCCAATTTAATAAAAGTGTTTGTCAAATTCTAATGTTCATCAACAATCTGGGTGTATGAAAGTGGCCGAGGGAGATCTTTTTCCCTTCTGTGGACTCACACTGAGTATGGTATCTGAAAGTCTTCGTGTATCCGCTTCTGCTCTCTCATTAAGCTCACAATTAACGACTGCTGTCTCATGTGAAAGGAGAGACCTTCTTTAGAGGCTGCATTTCAGACCAGTGTGTGAAAAAGCCCGAAAATCCACGTATCGCTGCTCAATATCTAATGTTTATCAACTTTCATTTCATGAATAAACAAAATAGACAGCAGTCTGAGGCCAGTGAGTCAACATCTGCGTTTTACTTCTTTCTGTCGCTGATAAAGCTCACAATTAACAAATGCTGTCTCCAGCGAAAGGAGAGGAGAAAATGACAATTCAGCCACTTTAATATGAATGTTTGTTGAATTCGAATGGTTGTGAATGATCTGGGTGTATGGAAACGGTCAGCGGCCGACCGGGATATTTTCCCTTCTGAGGACTCACAGTGAGTCCCGCGTCTGAAAGTCCTCCTGTCTCGGCTTCTGCTCACAGCGAGTACCGGTTCTGAAGGTCCTTCCTGTCTCGGCTTCTGCTCGCTCATTAAACTCAGAATGAAAAACTGCTGTCTAGTGAAAGGAGAGGGGAAAGTAAAATCTCATTGACTTTTATATGAATATTGGTCAAATTCTATTGATCATGTACAGTCGGGATGTATGGAAAGTGTGAGCCGCCGAGGGGGATCTTTTTCCCGTCTGTGAACTCACAGTGAGTCCCGCGTCTGAAAGTCCTCCTGTTTCGGCTTCGGCTCGCTCATTAAGCTCAGAATTATCAAATGCTGTCTCCAGTGAACGGAGAAGAGAAGATGAGATTTCAGCCACTTTACTATGAATATTGGTCCAATTCTAATTTTCATGAACTGTAGGGATGGATGGAAACAGTCCGTGACCGAGGGGAAACATTTTCCAGTCTGTGAGCTCACAGTGAGTACCGCGTCTGAAAGTCCTCCTGTCTCGGCTTCTGCTCACAGCGAGTACCGGTTCTGAAGGTCCTTCCTGTCTCGGCTTCTGCTCGCTCATTAAACTCAGAATGAAAAACTGCTGTCTAGTGAAAGGAGAGGGGAAAGTAAAATCTCATTGACTTTTATATGAATATTGGTCAAATTCTATTGATCATGTACAGTCGGGATGTATGGAAAGTGTGAGCCGCCGAGGGGGATCTTTTTCCCGTCTGTCGACTCACATTGAGTCCCGCGTCTGAAAGTCCTCCTGTCTCGGCTTCTGCTCGCTCATTAAGCTCAGAATTATCAAATGCTGTCTCCAGTGAACGGAGAAGAGAAGATGAGATTTCAGCCACTTTACTATGAATATTGGTCCAATTCTAATTTTCATGAACTGTAGGGATGGATGGAAACAGTCCGTGACCGAGGGGAAACATTTTCCCGTCTGTGAACTCACAGTGAGTCCCGCGTCTGAAAGTCTTGCTGTCTCGGATTCTGCTCACGGTGATTCCCGCGTCTGAAAGTCCTCCTGTCTCGGCTTCTGCTCGCTCACTAAGCTCAGAATGAAAAACTGCTGTCTAGTGAATGGAGAGGAGAAAGTAAAATCTCAGCCAATTTAATAAAAGTGTTTGTCAAATTCTAATGTTCATCAACAATCTGGGTGTATGAAAGTGGCCGAGGGAGATCTTTTTCCCTTCTGTGGACTCACACTGAGTATGGTATCTGAAAGTCTTCGTGTATCCGCTTCTGCTCTCTCATTAAGCTCACAATTAACGACTGCTGTCTCATGTGAAAGGAGAGACCTTCTTTAGAGGCTGCATTTCAGACCAGTGTGTGAAAAAGCCCGAAAATCCACGTATCGCTGCTCAATATCTAATGTTTATCAACTTTCATTTCATGAATAAACAAAATAGACAGCAGTCTGAGGCCAGTGAGTCAACATCTGCGTTTTACTTCTTTCTGTCGCTGATAAAGCTCACAATTAACAAATGCTGTCTCCAGCGAAAGGAGAGGAGAAAATGACAATTCAGCCACTTTAATATGAATGTTTGTTGAATTCGAATGGTTGTGAATGATCTGGGTGTATGGAAACGGTCAGCGGCCGACCGGGATATTTTCCCTTCTGAGGACTCACAGTGAGTCCCGCGTCTGAAAGTCCTCCTGTCTCGGCTTCTGCTCACAGCGAGTACCGGTTCTGAAGGTCCTTCCTGTCTCGGCTTCTGCTCGCTCATTAAACTCAGAATGAAAAACTGCTGTCTAGTGAAAGGAGAGGGGAAAGTAAAATCTCATTGACTTTTATATGAATATTGGTCAAATTCTATTGATCATGTACAGTCGGGATGTATGGAAAGTGTGAGCCGCCGAGGGGGATCTTTTTCCCGTCTGTCGACTCACATTGAGTCCCGCGTCTGAAAGTCCTCCTGTCTCGGCTTCTGCTCGCTCATTAAGCTCAGAATTATCAAATGCTGTCTCCAGTGAACGGAGAAGAGAAGATGAGATTTCAGCCACTTTACTATGAATATTGGTCCAATTCTAATTTTCATGAACTGTAGGGATGGATGGAAACAGTCCGTGACCGAGGGGAAACATTTTCCAGTCTGTGAGCTCACAGTGAGTACCGCGTCTGAAAGTCCTCCTGTCTCGGCTTCTGCTCACAGCGAGTACCGGTTCTGAAGGTCCTTCCTGTCTCGGCTTCTGCTCGCTCATTAAACTCAGAATGAAAAACTGCTGTCTAGTGAAAGGAGAGGGAAAGTAAAATCTCATTCACTTTTATATGAATATTGGTCAAATTCTATTGATCATGTACAGTCGGGATGTATGGAAAGTGTGAGCCGCCGAGGGGGATCTTTTTCCCGTCTGTCGACTCACATTGAGTCCCGCGTCTGAAAGTCCTCCTGTCTCGGCTTCTGCTCGCTCATTAAGCTCAGAATTATCAAATGCTGTCTCCAGTGAACGGAGAAGAGAAGATGAGATTTCAGCCACTTTACTATGAATATTGGTCCAATTCTAATTTTCATGAACTGTAGGGATGGATGGAAACAGTCCGTGACCGAGGGGAAACATTTTCCCGTCTGTGAACTCACAGTGAGTCCCGCGTCTGAAAGTCTTGCTGTCTCGGATTCTGCTCACGGTGATTCCCGCGTCTGAAAGTCCTCCTGTCTCGGCTTCTGCTCGCTCACTAAGCTCAGAATGAAAAACTGCTGTCTAGTGAATGGAGAGGAGAAAGTAAAATCTCAGCCAATTTAATAAAAGTGTTTGTCAAATTCTAATGTTCATCAACAATCTGGGTGTATGAAAGTGGCCGAGGGAGATCTTTTTCCCTTCTGTGGACTCACACTGAGTATGGTATCTGAAAGTCTTCGTGTATCCGCTTCTGCTCTCTCATTAAGCTCACAATTAACGACTGCTGTCTCATGTGAAAGGAGAGACCTTCTTTAGAGGCTGCATTTCAGACCAGTGTGTGAAAAAGCCCGAAAATCCACGTATCGCTGCTCAATATCTAATGTTTATCAACTTTCATTTCATGAATAAACAAAATAGACAGCAGTCTGAGGCCAGTGAGTCAACATCTGCGTTTTACTTCTTTCTGTCGCTGATAAAGCTCACAATTAACAAATGCTGTCTCCAGCGAAAGGAGAGGAGAAAATGACAATTCAGCCACTTTAATATGAATGTTTGTTGAATTCGAATGGTTGTGAATGATCTGGGTGTATGGAAACGGTCAGCGGCCGACCGGGATATTTTCCCTTCTGAGGACTCACAGTGAGTCCCGCGTCTGAAAGTCCTCCTGTCTCGGCTTCTGCTCACAGCGAGTACCGGTTCTGAAGGTCCTTCCTGTCTCGGCTTCTGCTCGCTCATTAAACTCAGAATGAAAAACTGCTGTCTAGTGAAAGGAGAGGGGAAAGTAAAATCTCATTGACTTTTATATGAATATTGGTCAAATTCTATTGATCATGTACAGTCGGGATGTATGGAAAGTGTGAGCCGCCGAGGGGGATCTTTTTCCCGTCTGTCGACTCACATTGAGTCCCGCGTCTGAAAGTCCTCCTGTCTCGGCTTCTGGCTCGCTCATTAAGCTCAGAATTATCAAATGCTGTCTCCAGTGAACGGAGAAGAGAAGATGAGATTTCAGCCACTTTACTATGAATATTGGTCCAATTCTAATTTTCATGAACTGTAGGGATGGATGGAAACAGTCCGTGACCGAGGGGAAACATTTTCCCGTCTGTGAACTCACAGTGAGTCCCGCGTCTGAAAGTCTTGCTGTCTCGGATTCTGCTCACGGTGATTCCCGCGTCTGAAAGTCCTCCTGTCTCGGCTTCTGCTCGCTCACTAAGCTCAGAATGAAAAACTGCTGTCTAGTGAATGGAGAGGAGAAAGTAAAATCTCAGCCAATTTAATAAAAGTGTTTGTCAAATTCTAATGTTCATCAACAATCTGGGTGTATGAAAGTGGCCGAGGGAGATCTTTTTCCCTTCTGTGGACTCACACTGAGTATGGTATCTGAAAGTCTTCGTGTATCCGCTTCTGCTCTCTCATTAAGCTCACAATTAACGACTGCTGTCTCATGTGAAAGGAGAGACCTTCTTTAGAGGCTGCATTTCAGACCAGTGTGTGAAAAAGCCCGAAAATCCACGTATCGCTGCTCAATATCTAATGTTTATCAACTTTCATTTCATGAATAAACAAAATAGACAGCAGTCTGAGGCCAGTGAGTCAACATCTGCGTTTTACTTCTTTCTGTCGCTGATAAAGCTCACAATTAACAAATGCTGTCTCCAGCGAAAGGAGAGGAGAAAATGACAATTCAGCCACTTTAATATGAATGTTTGTTGAATTCGAATGGTTGTGAATGATCTGGGTGTATGGAAACGGTCAGCGGCCGACCGGGATATTTTCCCTTCTGAGGACTCACAGTGAGTCCCGCGTCTGAAAGTCCTCCTGTCTCGGCTTCTGCTCACAGCGAGTACCGGTTCTGAAGGTCCTTCCTGTCTCGGCTTCTGCTCGCTCATTAAACTCAGAATGAAAAACTGCTGTCTAGTGAAAGGAGAGGGGAAAGTAAAATCTCATTGACTTTTATATGAATATTGGTCAAATTCTATTGATCATGTACAGTCGGGATGTATGGAAAGTGTGAGCCGCCGAGGGGGATCTTTTTCCCGTCTGTCGACTCACATTGAGTCCCGCGTCTGAAAGTCCTCCTGTCTCGGCTTCTGCTCGCTCATTAAGCTCAGAATTATCAAATGCTGTCTCCAGTGAACGGAGAAGAGAAGATGAGATTTCAGCCACTTTACTATGAATATTGGTCCAATTCTAATTTTCATGAACTGTAGGGATGGATGGAAACAGTCCGTGACCGAGGGGAAACATTTTCCCGTCTGTGAACTCACAGTGAGTCCCGCGTCTGAAAGTCTTGCTGTCTCGGATTCTGCTCACGGTGATTCCCGCGTCTGAAAGTCCTCCTGTCTCGGCTTCTGCTCGCTCACTAAGCTCAGAATGAAAAACTGCTGTCTAGTGAATGGAGAGGAGAAAGTAAAATCTCAGCCAATTTAATAAAAGTGTTTGTCAAATTCTAATGTTCATCAACAATCTGGGTGTATGAAAGTGGCCGAGGGAGATCTTTTTCCCTTCTGTGGACTCACACTGAGTATGGTATCTGAAAGTCTTCGTGTATCCGCTTCTGCTCTCTCATTAAGCTCACAATTAACGACTGCTGTCTCATGTGAAAGGAGAGACCTTCTTTAGAGGCTGCATTTCAGACCAGTGTGTGAAAAAGCCCGAAAATCCACGTATCGCTGCTCAATATCTAATGTTTATCAACTTTCATTTCATGAATAAACAAAATAGACAGCAGTCTGAGGCCAGTGAGTCAACATCTGCGTTTTACTTCTTTCTGTCGCTGATAAAGCTCACAATTAACAAATGCTGTCTCCAGCGAAAGGAGAGGAGAAAATGACAATTCAGCCACTTTAATATGAATGTTTGTTGAATTCGAATGGTTGTGAATGATCTGGGTGTATGGAAACGGTCAGCGGCCGACCGGGATATTTTCCCTTCTGAGGACTCACAGTGAGTCCCGCGTCTGAAAGTCCTCCTGTCTCGGCTTCTGCTCACAGCGAGTACCGGTTCTGAAGGTCCTTCCTGTCTCGGCTTCTGCTCGCTCATTAAACTCAGAATGAAAAACTGCTGTCTAGTGAAAGGAGAGGGGAAAGTAAAATCTCATTGACTTTTATATGAATATTGGTCAAATTCTATTGATCATGTACAGTCGGGATGTATGGAAAGTGTGAGCCGCCGAGGGGGATCTTTTTCCCGTCTGTCGACTCACATTGAGTCCCGCGTCTGAAAGTCCTCCTGTCTCGGCTTCTGCTCGCTCATTAAGCTCAGAATTATCAAATGCTGTCTCCAGTGAACGGAGAAGAGAAGATGAGATTTCAGCCACTTTACTATGAATATTGGTCCAATTCTAATTTTCATGAACTGTAGGGATGGATGGAAACAGTCCGTGACCGAGGGGAAACATTTTCCAGTCTGTGAGCTCACAGTGAGTACCGCGTCTGAAAGTCCTCCTGTCTCGGCTTCTGCTCACAGCGAGTACCGGTTCTGAAGGTCCTTCCTGTCTCGGCTTCTGCTCGCTCATTAAACTCAGAATGAAAAACTGCTGTCTAGTGAAAGGAGAGGGGAAAGTAAAATCTCATTCACTTTTATATGAATATTGGTCAAATTCTATTGATCATGTACAGTCGGGATGTATGGAAAGTGTGAGCCGCCGAGGGGGATCTTTTTCCCGTCTGTCGACTCACATTGAGTCCCGCGTCTGAAAGTCCTCCTGTCTCGGCTTCTGCTCGCTCATTAAGCTCAGAATTATCAAATGCTGTCTCCAGTGAACGGAGAAGAGAAGATGAGATTTCAGCCACTTTACTATGAATATTGGTCCAATTCTAATTTTCATGAACTGTAGGGATGGATGGAAACAGTCCGTGACCGAGGGGAAACATTTTCCCGTCTGTGAACTCACAGTGAGTCCCGCGTCTGAAAGTCTTGCTGTCTCGGATTCTGCTCACGGTGATTCCCGCGTCTGAAAGTCCTCCTGTCTCGGCTTCTGCTCGCTCACTAAGCTCAGAATGAAAAACTGCTGTCTAGTGAATGGAGAGGAGAAAGTAAAATCTCAGCCAATTTAATAAAAGTGTTTGTCAAATTCTAATGTTCATCAACAATCTGGGTGTATGAAAGTGGCCGAGGGAGATCTTTTTCCCTTCTGTGGACTCACACTGAGTATGGTATCTGAAAGTCTTCGTGTATCCGCTTCTGCTCTCTCATTAAGCTCACAATTAACGACTGCTGTCTCATGTGAAAGGAGAGACCTTCTTTAGAGGCTGCATTTCAGACCAGTGTGTGAAAAAGCCCGAAAATCCACGTATCGCTGCTCAATATCTAATGTTTATCAACTTTCATTTCATGAATAAACAAAATAGACAGCAGTCTGAGGCCAGTGAGTCAACATCTGCGTTTTACTTCTTTCTGTCGCTGATAAAGCTCACAATTAACAAATGCTGTCTCCAGCGAAAGGAGAGGAGAAAATGACAATTCAGCCACTTTAATATGAATGTTTGTTGAATTCGAATGGTTGTGAATGATCTGGGTGTATGGAAACGGTCAGCGGCCGACCGGGATATTTTCCCTTCTGAGGACTCACAGTGAGTCCCGCGTCTGAAAGTCCTCCTGTCTCGGCTTCTGCTCACAGCGAGTACCGGTTCTGAAGGTCCTTCCTGTCTCGGCTTCTGCTCGCTCATTAAACTCAGAATGAAAAACTGCTGTCTAGTGAAAGGAGAGGGGAAAGTAAAATCTCATTGACTTTTATATGAATATTGGTCAAATTCTATTGATCATGTACAGTCGGGATGTATGGAAAGTGTGAGCCGCCGAGGGGGATCTTTTTCCCGTCTGTCGACTCACATTGAGTCCCGCGTCTGAAAGTCCTCCTGTCTCGGCTTCTGCTCGCTCATTAAGCTCAGAATTATCAAATGCTGTCTCCAGTGAACGGAGAAGAGAAGATGAGATTTCAGCCACTTTACTATGAATATTGGTCCAATTCTAATTTTCATGAACTGTAGGGATGGATGGAAACAGTCCGTGACCGAGGGGAAACATTTTCCCGTCTGTGAACTCACAGTGAGTCCCGCGTCTGAAAGTCTTGCTGTCTCGGATTCTGCTCACGGTGATTCCCGCGTCTGAAAGTCCTCCTGTCTCGGCTTCTGCTCGCTCACTAAGCTCAGAATGAAAAACTGCTGTCTAGTGAATGGAGAGGAGAAAGTAAAATCTCAGCCAATTTAATAAAAGTGTTTGTCAAATTCTAATGTTCATCAACAATCTGGGTGTATGAAAGTGGCCGAGGGAGATCTTTTTCCCTTCTGTGGACTCACACTGAGTATGGTATCTGAAAGTCTTCGTGTATCCGCTTCTGCTCTCTCATTAAGCTCACAATTAACGACTGCTGTCTCATGTGAAAGGAGAGACCTTCTTTAGAGGCTGCATTTCAGACCAGTGTGTGAAAAAGCCCGAAAATCCACGTATCGCTGCTCAATATCTAATGTTTATCAACTTTCATTTCATGAATAAACAAAATAGACAGCAGTCTGAGGCCAGTGAGTCAACATCTGCGTTTTACTTCTTTCTGTCGCTGATAAAGCTCACAATTAACAAATGCTGTCTCCAGCGAAAGGAGAGGAGAAAATGACAATTCAGCCACTTTAATATGAATGTTTGTTGAATTCGAATGGTTGTGAATGATCTGGGTGTATGGAAACGGTCAGCGGCCGACCGGGATATTTTCCCTTCTGAGGACTCACAGTGAGTCCCGCGTCTGAAAGTCCTCCTGTCTCGGCTTCTGCTCACAGCGAGTACCGGTTCTGAAGGTCCTTCCTGTCTCGGCTTCTGCTCGCTCATTAAACTCAGAATGAAAAACTGCTGTCTAGTGAAAGGAGAGGGGAAAGTAAAATCTCATTGACTTTTATATGAATATTGGTCAAATTCTATTGATCATGTACAGTCGGGATGTATGGAAAGTGTGAGCCGCCGAGGGGGATCTTTTTCCCGTCTGTCGACTCACATTGAGTCCCGCGTCTGAAAGTCCTCCTGTCTCGGCTTCTGCTCGCTCATTAAGCTCAGAATTATCAAATGCTGTCTCCAGTGAACGGAGAAGAGAAGATGAGATTTCAGCCACTTTACTATGAATATTGGTCCAATTCTAATTTTCATGAACTGTAGGGATGGATGGAAACAGTCCGTGACCGAGGGGAAACATTTTCCCAGTCTGTGAAGCTCACAGTGGTCTGAATTTGCTTCTCGATTCTGCTCACGTGATTCCGCGTCTGAAAGTCCTCCTGTCTCGGCTTCTGCTCGCTCACTAAGCTCAGAATGAAAAACTGCTGTCTAGTGAATGGAGAGGAGAAAGTAAAATCTCAGCCAATTTAATAAAAGTGTTTGTCAAATTCTAATGTTCATCAACAATCTGGGTGTATGAAAGTGGCCGAGGGAGATCTTTTTCCCTTCTGTGGACTCACACTGAGTATGGTATCTGAAAGTCTTCGTGTATCCGCTTCTGCTCTCTCATTAAGCTCACAATTAACGACTGCTGTCTCATGTGAAAGGAGAGACCTTCTTTAGAGGCTGCATTTCAGACCAGTGTGTGAAAAAGCCCGAAAATCCACGTATCGCTGCTCAATATCTAATGTTTATCAACTTTCATTTCATGAATAAACAAAATAGACAGCAGTCTGAGGCCAGTGAGTCAACATCTGCGTTTTACTTCTTTCTGTCGCTGATAAAGCTCACAATTAACAAATGCTGTCTCCAGCGAAAGGAGAGGAGAAAATGACAATTCAGCCACTTTAATATGAATGTTTGTTGAATTCGAATGGTTGTGAATGATCTGGGTGTATGGAAACGGTCAGCGGCCGACCGGGATATTTTCCCTTCTGAGGACTCACAGTGAGTCCCGCGTCTGAAAGTCCTCCTGTCTCGGCTTCTGCTCACAGCGAGTACCGGTTCTGAAGGTCCTTCCTGTCTCGGCTTCTGCTCGCTCATTAAACTCAGAATGAAAAACTGCTGTCTAGTGAAAGGAGAGGGGAAAGTAAAATCTCATTGACTTTTATATGAATATTGGTCAAATTCTATTGATCATGTACAGTCGGGATGTATGGAAAGTGTGAGCCGCCGAGGGGGATCTTTTTCCCGTCTGTCGACTCACATTGAGTCCCGCGTCTGAAAGTCCTCCTGTCTCGGCTTCTGCTCGCTCATTAAGCTCAGAATTATCAAATGCTGTCTCCAGTGAACGGAGAAGAGAAGATGAGATTTCAGCCACTTTACTATGAATATTGGTCCAATTCTAATTTTCATGAACTGTAGGGATGGATGGAAACAGTCCGTGACCGAGGGGAAACATTTTCCCGTCTGTGAACTCACAGTGAGTCCGCGTCTGAAAGTCTTGCTGTCTCGGATTCTGCTCACGGTGATTCCCGCGTCTGAAAGTCCTCCTGTCTCGGCTTCTGCTCGCTCACTAAGCTCAGAATGAAAAACTGCTGTCTAGTGAATGGAGAGGAGAAAGTAAAATCTCAGCCAATTTAATAAAAGTGTTTGTCAAATTCTAATGTTCATCAACAATCTGGGTGTATGAAAGTGGCCGAGGGAGATCTTTTTCCCTTCTGTGGACTCACACTGAGTATGGTATCTGAAAGTCTTCGTGTATCCGCTTCTGCTCTCTCATTAAGCTCACAATTAACGACTGCTGTCTCATGTGAAAGGAGAGACCTTCTTTAGAGGCTGCATTTCAGACCAGTGTGTGAAAAAGCCCGAAAATCCACGTATCGCTGCTCAATATCTAATGTTTATCAACTTTCATTTCATGAATAAACAAAATAGACAGCAGTCTGAGGCCAGTGAGTCAACATCTGCGTTTTACTTCTTTCTGTCGCTGATAAAGCTCACAATTAACAAATGCTGTCTCCAGCGAAAGGAGAGGAGAAAATGACAATTCAGCCACTTTAATATGAATGTTTGTTGAATTCGAATGGTTGTGAATGATCTGGGTGTATGGAAACGGTCAGCGGCCGACCGGGATATTTTCCCTTCTGAGGACTCACAGTGAGTCCCGCGTCTGAAAGTCCTCCTGTCTCGGCTTCTGCTCACAGCGAGTACCGGTTCTGAAGGTCCTTCCTGTCTCGGCTTCTGCTCGCTCATTAAACTCAGAATGAAAAACTGCTGTCTAGTGAAAGGAGAGGGGAAAGTAAAATCTCATTGACTTTTATATGAATATTGGTCAAATTCTATTGATCATGTACAGTCGGGATGTATGGAAAGTGTGAGCCGCCGAGGGGGATCTTTTTCCCGTCTGTCGACTCACATTGAGTCCCGCGTCTGAAAGTCCTCCTGTCTCGGCTTCTGCTCGCTCATTAAGCTCAGAATTATCAAATGCTGTCTCCAGTGAACGGAGAAGAGAAGATGAGATTTCAGCCACTTTACTATGAATATTGGTCCAATTCTAATTTTCATGAACTGTAGGGATGGATGGAAACAGTCCGTGACCGAGGGGAAACATTTTCCAGTCTGTGAGCTCACAGTGAGTACCGCGTCTGAAAGTCCTCCTGTCTCGGCTTCTGCTCACAGCGAGTACCGGTTCTGAAGGTCCTTCCTGTCTCGGCTTCTGCTCGCTCATTAAACTCAGAATGAAAAACTGCTGTCTAGTGAAAGGAGAGGGGAAAGTAAAATCTCATTCACTTTTATATGAATATTGGTCAAATTCTATTGATCATGTACAGTCGGGATGTATGGAAAGTGTGAGCCGCCGAGGGGGATCTTTTTCCCGTCTGTCGACTCACATTGAGTCCCGCGTCTGAAAGTCCTCCTGTCTCGGCTTCTGCTCGCTCATTAAGCTCAGAATTATCAAATGCTGTCTCCAGTGAACGGAGAAGAGAAGATGAGATTTCAGCCACTTTACTATGAATATTGGTCCAATTCTAATTTTCATGAACTGTAGGGATGGATGGAAACAGTCCGTGACCGAGGGGAAACATTTTCCCGTCTGTGAACTCACAGTGAGTCCCGCGTCTGAAAGTCTTGCTGTCTCGGATTCTGCTCACGGTGATTCCCGCGTCTGAAAGTCCTCCTGTCTCGGCTTCTGCTCGCTCACTAAGCTCAGAATGAAAAACTGCTGTCTAGTGAATGGAGAGGAGAAAGTAAAATCTCAGCCAATTTAATAAAAGTGTTTGTCAAATTCTAATGTTCATCAACAATCTGGGTGTATGAAAGTGGCCGAGGGAGATCTTTTTCCCTTCTGTGGACTCACACTGAGTATGGTATCTGAAAGTCTTCGTGTATCCGCTTCTGCTCTCTCATTAAGCTCACAATTAACGACTGCTGTCTCATGTGAAAGGAGAGACCTTCTTTAGAGGCTGCATTTCAGACCAGTGTGTGAAAAAGCCCGAAAATCCACGTATCGCTGCTCAATATCTAATGTTTATCAACTTTCATTTCATGAATAAACAAAATAGACAGCAGTCTGAGGCCAGTGAGTCAACATCTGCGTTTTACTTCTTTCTGTCGCTGATAAAGCTCACAATTAACAAATGCTGTCTCCAGCGAAAGGAGAGGAGAAAATGACAATTCAGCCACTTTAATATGAATGTTTGTTGAATTCGAATGGTTGTGAATGATCTGGGTGTATGGAAACGGTCAGCGGCCGACCGGGATATTTTCCCTTCTGAGGACTCACAGTGAGTCCCGCGTCTGAAAGTCCTCCTGTCTCGGCTTCTGCTCACAGCGAGTACCGGTTCTGAAGGTCCTTCCTGTCTCGGCTTCTGCTCGCTCATTAAACTCAGAATGAAAAACTGCTGTCTAGTGAAAGGAGAGGGGAAAGTAAAATCTCATTGACTTTTATATGAATATTGGTCAAATTCTATTGATCATGTACAGTCGGGATGTATGGAAAGTGTGAGCCGCCGAGGGGGATCTTTTTCCCGTCTGTCGAACTCACATTGAGTCCCGCGTCTGAAAGTCCTCCTGTCTCGGCTTCGGCTCGCTCATTAAGCTCAGAATTATCAAATGCTGTCTCCAGTGAACGGAGAAGAGAAGATGAGATTTCAGCCACTTTACTATGAATATTGGTCCAATTCTAATTTTCATGAACTGTAGGGATGGATGGAAACAGTCCGTGACCGAGGGGAAACATTTTCCCAGTCTGTGAACTCACAGTGAGTCCCGCGTCTGAAAGTCTTGCTGTCTCGGATTCTGCTCACGGTGATTCCCGCGTCTGAAAGTCCTCCTGTCTCGGCTTCTGCTCGCTCACTAAGCTCAGAATGAAAAACTGCTGTCTAGTGAATGGAGAGGAGAAAGTAAAATCTCAGCCAATTTAATAAAAGTGTTTGTCAAATTCTAATGTTCATCAACAATCTGGGTGTATGAAAGTGGCCGAGGGAGATCTTTTTCCCTTCTGTGGACTCACACTGAGTATGGTATCTGAAAGTCTTCGTGTATCCGCTTCTGCTCTCTCATTAAGCTCACAATTAACGACTGCTGTCTCATGTGAAAGGAGAGACCTTCTTTAGAGGCTGCATTTCAGACCAGTGTGTGAAAAAGCCCGAAAATCCACGTATCGCTGCTCAATATCTAATGTTTATCAACTTTCATTTCATGAATAAACAAAATAGACAGCAGTCTGAGGCCAGTGAGTCAACATCTGCGTTTTACTTCTTTCTGTCGCTGATAAAGCTCACAATTAACAAATGCTGTCTCCAGCGAAAGGAGAGGAGAAAATGACAATTCAGCCACTTTAATATGAATGTTTGTTGAATTCGAATGGTTGTGAATGATCTGGGTGTATGGAAACGGTCAGCGGCCGACCGGGATATTTTCCCTTCTGAGGACTCACAGTGAGTCCCGCGTCTGAAAGTCCTCCTGTCTCGGCTTCTGCTCACAGCGAGTACCGGTTCTGAAGGTCCTTCCTGTCTCGGCTTCTGCTCGCTCATTAAACTCAGAATGAAAAACTGCTGTCTAGTGAAAGGAGAGGGGAAAGTAAAATCTCATTGACTTTTATATGAATATTGGTCAAATTCTATTGATCATGTACAGTCGGGATGTATGGAAAGTGTGAGCCGCCGAGGGGGATCTTTTTCCCGTCTGTCGACTCACATTGAGTCCCGCGTCTGAAAGTCCTCCTGTCTCGGCTTCGGCTCGCTCATTAAGCTCAGAATTATCAAATGCTGTCTCCAGTGAACGGAGAAGAGAAGATGAGATTTCAGCCACTTTACTATGAATATTGGTCCAATTCTAATTTTCATGAACTGTAGGGATGGATGGAAACAGTCCGTGACCGAGGGGAAACATTTTCCAGTCTGTGAGCTCACAGTGATTCCCGCGTCTGAAAGTCCTCCTGTCTCGGCTTCTGCTCGCTCACTAAGCTCAGAATGAAAAACTGCTGTCTAGTGAATGGAGAGGAGAAAGTAAAATCTCAGCCAATTTAATAAAAGTGTTTGTCAAATTCTAATGTTCATCAACAATCTGGGTGTATGAAAGTGGCCGAGGGAGATCTTTTTCCCTTCTGTGGACTCACACTGAGTATGGTATCTGAAAGTCTTCGTGTATCCGCTTCTGCTCTCTCATTAAGCTCACAATTAACGACTGCTGTCTCATGTGAAAGGAGAGACCTTCTTTAGAGGCTGCATTTCAGACCAGTGTGTGAAAAAGCCCGAAAATCCACGTATCGCTGCTCAATATCTAATGTTTATCAACTTTCATTTCATGAATAAACAAAATAGACAGCAGTCTGAGGCCAGTGAGTCAACATCTGCGTTTTACTTCTTTCTGTCGCTGATAAAGCTCACAATTAACAAATGCTGTCTCCAGCGAAAGGAGAGGAGAAAATGACAATTCAGCCACTTTAATATGAATGTTTGTTGAATTCGAATGGTTGTGAATGATCTGGGTGTATGGAAACGGTCAGCGGCCGACCGGGATATTTTCCCTTCTGAGGACTCACAGTGAGTCCCGCGTCTGAAAGTCCTCCTGTCTCGGCTTCTGCTCACAGCGAGTACCGGTTCTGAAGGTCCTTCCTGTCTCGGCTTCTGCTCGCTCATTAAACTCAGAATGAAAAACTGCTGTCTAGTGAAAGGAGAGGGGAAAGTAAAATCTCATTGACTTTTATATGAATATTGGTCAAATTCTATTGATCATGTACAGTCGGGATGTATGGAAAGTGTGAGCCGCCGAGGGGGATCTTTTTCCCGTCTGTCGACTCACATTGAGTCCCGCGTCTGAAAGTCCTCCTGTCTCGGCTTCTGCTCGCTCATTAAGCTCAGAATTATCAAATGCTGTCTCCAGTGAACGGAGAAGAGAAGATGAGATTTCAGCCACTTTACTATGAATATTGGTCCAATTCTAATTTTCATGAACTGTAGGGATGGATGGAAACAGTCCGTGACCGAGGGGAAACATTTTCCAGTCTGTGAGCTCACAGTGATTCCCGCGTCTGAAAGTCCTCCTGTCTCGGCTTCTGCTCGCTCACTAAGCTCAGAATGAAAAACTGCTGTCTAGTGAATGGAGAGGAGAAAGTAAAATCTCAGCCAATTTAATAAAAGTGTTTGTCAAATTCTAATGTTCATCAACAATCTGGGTGTATGAAAGTGGCCGAGGGAGATCTTTTTCCCTTCTGTGGACTCACACTGAGTATGGTATCTGAAAGTCTTCGTGTATCCGCTTCTGCTCTCTCATTAAGCTCACAATTAACGACTGCTGTCTCATGTGAAAGGAGAGACCTTCTTTAGAGGCTGCATTTCAGACCAGTGTGTGAAAAAGCCCGAAAATCCACGTATCGCTGCTCAATATCTAATGTTTATCAACTTTCATTTCATGAATAAACAAAATAGACAGCAGTCTGAGGCCAGTGAGTCAACATCTGCGTTTTACTTCTTTCTGTCGCTGATAAAGCTCACAATTAACAAATGCTGTCTCCAGCGAAAGGAGAGGAGAAAATGACAATTCAGCCACTTTAATATGAATGTTTGTTGAATTCGAATGGTTGTGAATGATCTGGGTGTATGGAAACGGTCAGCGGCCGACCGGGATATTTTCCCTTCTGAGGACTCACAGTGAGTCCCGCGTCTGAAAGTCCTCCTGTCTCGGCTTCTGCTCACAGCGAGTACCGGTTCTGAAGGTCCTTCCTGTCTCGGCTTCTGCTCGCTCATTAAACTCAGAATGAAAAACTGCTGTCTAGTGAAAGGAGAGGGGAAAGTAAAATCTCATTGACTTTTATATGAATATTGGTCAAATTCTATTGATCATGTACAGTCGGGATGTATGGAAAGTGTGAGCCGCCGAGGGGGATCTTTTTCCCGTCTGTCGACTCACATTGAGTCCCGCGTCTGAAAGTCCTCCTGTCTCGGCTTCTGCTCGCTCATTAAGCTCAGAATTATCAAATGCTGTCTCCAGTGAACGGAGAAGAGAAGATGAGATTTCAGCCACTTTACTATGAATATTGGTCCAATTCTAATTTTCATGAACTGTAGGGATGGATGGAAACAGTCCGTGACCGAGGGGAAACATTTTCCCGTCTGTGAACTCACAGTGAGTCCGCGTCTGAAAGTCTTGCTGTCTCGGATTCTGCTCACGGTGATTCCCGCGTCTGAAAGTCCTCCTGTCTCGGCTTCTGCTCGCTCACTAAGCTCAGAATGAAAAACTGCTGTCTAGTGAATGGAGAGGAGAAAGTAAAATCTCAGCCAATTTAATAAAAGTGTTTGTCAAATTCTAATGTTCATCAACAATCTGGGTGTATGAAAGTGGCCGAGGGAGATCTTTTTCCCTTCTGTGGACTCACACTGAGTATGGTATCTGAAAGTCTTCGTGTATCCGCTTCTGCTCTCTCATTAAGCTCACAATTAACGACTGCTGTCTCATGTGAAAGGAGAGACCTTCTTTAGAGGCTGCATTTCAGACCAGTGTGTGAAAAAGCCCGAAAATCCACGTATCGCTGCTCAATATCTAATGTTTATCAACTTTCATTTCATGAATAAACAAAATAGACAGCAGTCTGAGGCCAGTGAGTCAACATCTGCGTTTTACTTCTTTCTGTCGCTGATAAAGCTCACAATTAACAAATGCTGTCTCCAGCGAAAGGAGAGGAGAAAATGACAATTCAGCCACTTTAATATGAATGTTTGTTGAATTCGAATGGTTGTGAATGATCTGGGTGTATGGAAACGGTCAGCGGCCGACCGGGATATTTTCCCTTCTGAGGACTCACAGTGAGTCCCGCGTCTGAAAGTCCTCCTGTCTCGGCTTCTGCTCACAGCGAGTACCGGTTCTGAAGGTCCTTCCTGTCTCGGCTTCTGCTCGCTCATTAAAACTCAGAATGAAAAACTGCTGTCTAGTGAAAGGAGAGGGGAAAGTAAAATCTCATTGACTTTTATATGAATATTGGTCAAATTCTATTGATCATGTACAGTCGGGATGTATGCGAAAGTGTGAGCCGCCGGAGGGGGATCTTTTTCCCGTCTGTCGACTCACATTGAGTCCCGCGTCTGAAAGTCCTCCTGTCTCGGCTTCTGCTCGCTCATTAAGCTCAGAATTATCAAATGCTGTCTCCAGTGAACGGAGAAGAGAAGATGAGATTTCAGCCACTTTACTATGAATATTGGTCCAATTCTAATTTTCATGAACTGTAGGGATGGATGGAAACAGTCCGTGACCGAGGGGAAACATTTTCCCGTCTGTGAACTCACAGTGAGTCCCGCGTCTGAAAGTCTTGCTGTCTCGGATTCTGCTCACGGTGATTCCCGCGTCTGAAAGTCCTCCTGTCTCGGCTTCTGCTCGCTCACTAAGCTCAGAATGAAAAACTGCTGTCTAGTGAATGGAGAGGAGAAAGTAAAATCTCAGCCAATTTAATAAAAGTGTTTGTCAAATTCTAATGTTCATCAACAATCTGGGTGTATGAAAGTGGCCGAGGGAGATCTTTTTCCTTCTGTGGACTCACACTGAGTATGGTATCTGAAAGTCTTCGTGTATCCGCTTCTGCTCTCTCATTAAGCTCACAATTAACGACTGCTGTCTCATGTGAAAGGAGAGACCTTCTT
>NW_026115529.1:0-28523 GCF_001640805.2 Lates calcarifer | reverse complement strand
TGGGGTTCTGGGCAGACCGCGCATCATGGCGTCCATCTCGTCAAACTTCTTGAGGGTAGCCTGCACCTCAGAGTGGAGCTCCTTGTACTCTGCGTACTGGTCGTTGAACACAGCTCGGTACTGGTCCCGCTCCTCATCTGACTTTATGGATGGGTACTTGCTGCAGGGAGGAGGCACAGGATCACACTTTATTAACATTCATTACCTGCATGACTTTTACTGTGATCTTGCTTTTGATTGTGTCAGAGTGACTCATGTGTTTTACATGCTGCATGTGAGGCTCTGAAATGCAAATAGGGAAACCAGCTGCTCCTCCTGCTCTGCAGCTCTGAGACACTGCCTTCTACATCTTTCATATTTTAAAGCCAAAGCGCTGAGAGGCATCAGCGGACCACATCTATCATCAGCTGCAGCCTCTTTGTGCTCTCTGTTTGTCTTAGCATCACTTACGCAATATAGTCAGGCACAATAACAGGTTTTGGGATGTGTCCTGATGGTATGGCTCCCTGCAAAATCTTAGCTGGAACTGGTTTTGGAGCAGCCTGGATGGGAACGACCGAGGACCTTGGACCTGTTCTGGAGTTCTGGGAGCAGGAGCTGCATCTGGAACAACCTGCAGAGATACAGCAACAGACGGAAAACACAGCGATGTCAAAATGATTAAGGAGACTGAGCAAACAAATACTGCAGGATGCTTACCAACGAGCGTACCATTCTCATCTCAGAGGGCTGCATCTGTACACGAAAACATACAACAACATTACTAATAATGATAATTAGTAATCATTATAATAAACCATTAAAGGAACAGTTTTACCATTGGAGAAACACATTTATTCACTTTTCCGACTAAGACATCTTAAGTTGGATGAGGATATGTGTACAGTAAACACGCAGCTGCAGCCAGGAGATGGTTAGCTTAGCTTAAGATATGCTAAGACAAGCTAACCGTTTAGGGTAGTCTGTGTATTACATGCTACGCCCAGGTGTTCTCTTCAGGAGAGTCTGGTGCTCGGTCCAGGGAGGAGTGTGATGATGGAGCAGGTCTGGGGGTTTTGTGAGTGAGGAGAGGGACTTTGAAATGGATCCGTTTTGGGACAGGACAGGGAGGATGTGTTGAGCAGGTGTGCTAGGCTAACCGCTACATCAGAGCCTGATTCTGTCCAAAGGTTAAAGAATAAATAATAAATAAATCAGCCCAGGAAGGTTTATTTACTTTAAACTTCAGTCTTTATGTGAAGCTCAGCTGTACCTGCTCTCATCTTAACTCTCAGCAAGAAGGTAAATTAGTGAACTATTCCTTTAAGAGACCAAAACATAAACCAACAAGCGACAGAATTTTCAGCGAGTGTGTCCGCCTTATTTCCCTCCAACACACAGGCAGAGATTCACTCTACATGCTACAGCTTTAGGCCTGTGTGCAAACTCTGTGGTTTCTGTTACAGTCTGTGTGTGTGTGTGTGTGTGTGTGTGTGCTTTTTTTTTTCAGTCATCAAAATGGCCGACCGTGCTGGAACAAATCCTTTAGAAGAATTCCTGAAAGAATCTGAGGAATCCCACGAATCCCAGCCCCATAAAGACGAAGCTCTTACCTCCTGGCCGTACCGCTCCCGGTATCTGCGTGCAGCTTCATGTCTCCACAGCTTGAGACACACGAGAGCTCCGATCAGATAAATGAGCATAGTGACAAACAGGAAGATGATGGCAGCGTCTGTCCGGCCTCTGTTCTGCAGAACACCCCGTTGATGCCATTGTTGAAGACTGGGTAGGGAGCAGAGCCCTCCACGGGTCGTGTCACGGACATATACAATGCCTGGTAAACAAAACGCAAACATGGCATGGTAGAGACTTCAGTGTTCAGATATCCGATGACTAAGCTCCTTCATCCATGTCTACACAGTCAAAACGTTTCAAGACGTCTCGTTCGGCTGAGAAAATCCACCTGCTTACCCACCTGCTGCCATGTAGAGAAACTGCCAGAGCCAGGTTTATGGTGAACTCCGTCAGAGGCCACCAGGAGGAGTCCAGCAGGATGGTGCGGTAGTACATGGTCATCCCCAGCACCAGTACAATCACAGTCACCAGCCAGGCCAGCCCCGCCCACCACCAACCACAAACGGGGGTCTTGGGGCCCGTGTAGTAGGACCCGCCTGTGCCGGGCACCGTAGAAACCTCCTCCGTACGCTCCACCAGGAGACGAGTATCCGAACATGTTGAACCACTCGTTGTCTTTGTGGATGTAAGCACAGACGCAGGCAAACACAGCTGCTCCCAGCAGGAGCTCCACACAGCCCAGAATCCTCAGCAGTCCCGCCCAGGACTTCATGAAGGCGTAGCGCTGATGGTACTCCTCCACTCGCTCGCTGTAGGTCAGACCCGTGCGGTAGGTGCGCCCTGACACAGACTCTTGGGCATCGTGTCCATCCAGAAGCTCCTTTCTCGAGTTGTAGCTGCCACCTGAGCCCCATAGGGATCCCGGTACGATCCGGGAACAGAGGGGGGAGTGCGGCGGGCGAGCAGCGCACCCCCTCAGTGGTGCTGTTGTTGTTGTTATATGAGGAGGCAGGCATGGACCACGGCTTGTTTGCTGCTGCGGTTGCTTCCTCTGAAGAAGTTCTTCCAGGAGTCAGGGGATGAAGCGGTGGACTGGTTTGATGTCGATGGCGGGGTCGTTCTCCGGGTCGGTGTTGTCCTCGCTGCCGCTGGGATCGAACTCGGGGGCCGACGGGGGGCTGGTCCGGCAGAGGCGGAGGTGGGAGGGGGTCGGCGCTCTGGGCGAGATGGGGCGCTCTCTGCTCTCTCAGCGGCTGCGGGGTCGTAGGGGTCTTCTCGGGCGGTAACGTGCCCTGTGGTACCTGGTCATAGTGGGGCGCCTGGCGGACTCGCTCAGTGCGTCCGTAAAAGCCTCCTCCATAGGACATGAGGATAGTGATGGTCCCTGAGAGGTGGACACACATTCATTCAGTGGTGTTTAAAGGTGGTTCAGTTTATGTATTTACAATAAAACGATCAAAGTCAGCTGCAAACTAACATTTAAAAATATTTCCAATTGTTTGCATCGTTCATCATTTAACTCACGTCAGAGAATTAGCTGCTTTTCTCTATTTAAAAAAAAACTGTACACTGAATATCTTTGGGTTTTGGACTCTTGGTTGGGAAAAGAAAAGAAGCGATACGCACATGTCACCCTGGACTTCAGGGAAACCTGCAGCTCTAGTTTTCTACATCAGTGTCAGATCTCCCAGAGAAAACTGGCAAAACTGTAAGTGGACCGCTGAGCCGTCTGCAGCTGCTCAAATGTCATTTTTTCTATTATAACTGATGTTGACAGATCACAACAGTGAAGTTTGATTGTTGTATGAGGGCCAGCTCATTAACTGTTTGGCCTGGTCAGCAACAAACAAACCAAAAATCGGATCATGATTTCTCAGAAACAGTCAATAGTCCAAAACACAATGATACTGATAGAATACAGTTGGTACCAGAGAGGGATCTGAGTTTTGCTTGGAAAGCAACAGAACATGATCAATGATTATCAGAATAGTTGCCTGTAATTGCCCAATCGTTGCAGCTGTAGGAGCAGGTCAAGGTGAAGACTTCAAATTGCTCGTTTTGGTTCAAACAACAAACCACAACTATTCAATTTTCTATTAAACAGGACAAAGAAAAGCAGTGGTTAGTAAAGCTGCTGATTAACTTCCTGTCACGCCACCAGCTGATTATTCATTTGAGCTCAAATCATATTATCAGTTCAAATCATTCAGAGCCGAGGAGGCAAAGAGGAAGAAGCCAAACAACAACATGTCCCAGACTGAAGAGAAATTTAAACGAGACATTCAGACCAACACTCATGCATCGTCTTCTTACTCCAAAACCGAGGAACTAAAGAAAACCAACCCCCCAGTACCTGAGGTCACCAGGTAAAACACCAGCCACAGCTCTCATCAGTGAAGACCCAACATCGTCCATGCAAGCGGAGCCAAGAATGCATTTTTGTGCTGCAACCCAATAAGGAGCAGGTCGAATTCCTTCTGTTGTAATAACTGCTCATGTATTGTGTCCAGGAAAGCTCAACTTACCAGTGGTTGTTAGAGGCAGCACAAAAAAACCATTCTTAACACCCAGACAGCCCTTAGAAGCCCATTTCTTTAAGTGGATTTGATCTCGAGAGGTAAAAAAATAATACGAACTGTGCTTGAATACCTCTTTCACACGCAGTCACTCAACACGACTTACATTGGCTTGCAGGTCAGAATGCAAAACCTGGTATGAACATACAGTGTGCCGAGGAATCACCTGAAAAGCAAAAACAAGAAAAGATCAAATGACGATGATGAAGTTCACCGGCTTGTTCTGTCAGAGCAGCAGCAACTTGGATTTCTGAGGTTATGAGAAGAACTTTGACTTTTTAGTGTTGAACAAGACGTCTGAGAAGAGAACTCCAGTATTTTTTCATCTTGGTCTTGTTTCCTCATGTTTTTGTGGAGAAGTATTCAGACCCTTTACATCAGGAAAAGTACCACACAGTAACACAAACACAGTGTGGTGTTCCAGCAGCTCCTGTGTTCTGCTCGGTAAAATCCCTGTTTTTGTCAATGGAGTCTGGTGCTGATATATACTGATGTTTCTGGATCTTCCTCTTTAATAATAAGCTCTGTCTCTGTAGGAATCCTCTCATAATGTTGTCAGACTGATAATAACAATCTGAGCCTGTCAGTGGGCGTATGTTGACAGGCTGTTGGATTACACTGCAGCAGCTGTTTGCAGTGGCTGGTTGCACTGTTCTTGCTCAATGCTGCACCTAATCCAAAAATATTGTCCCTATCAATCATTATCCTTTAAAGAGCACAATAAAACTGAACCTCAACACCTTAACACACTTCATCTGATGAGGAATATCATGGGCTCTAACAGAGAGCTCCTCAACAGCTACAAAAAAATGTTGTGATGGCAGCTTTCCACCACTCCCTGGTGTTTTACCGACCAAATGATCAGTTGATTAATCATGTAAATATTATGACTGAGGATAAATTCAAATTAGACTTTAAAGAATATTATTCATCATCTCAGAGAAGCAGCAAATCCTCAGATTAGAGACCAGAGAATTTTGAGCACTAAGCTAAGCAAACACAATAACACGACCACCCTGAGTCAGACAGTGAGTCTGATTTTCTCAGAAGTCAGGACAGTTTCACAGAGTCTCTGCTTCAGTGTCAGTTCAATCCAGGATCAGAGTCTCACTGAGGAGGACTGTTAGAGACCTCATCAGACTCTTTGTGTAGTACACCATCAGACCTCCTCATGTTATCAGGAAACTGCTGGAAAGCTGCTCGGTTATAAAAAGAAACACCTCAGCTCTGATGGAACAACGTGACGCTGCTTCTTTACAATATTCACCAGTAATGACAACGTGTGTGTGCAGAGATTATTCAGATCCTTTACATGAAGTAAAAGTTTTTTAAACATCATCTGTTAGCAGCTCTGCATGTGTTCAGTGTGCAGTAATTGTAACAGTGTTTTCCTATGAAACACTGAGGAGCAGAAACAGGAAGTGGCATGAAAAGAAAAGACCTGAGTAAAAAAATACCTCTGATTTCTCCATACTGAGTTCACCTGTTCACATACAGCTCAACACTGCTGTTAATCCTACATCCACAATGCACCACTGCAACTAAAAGACTTCAAGTGTCTTTTATGAAGTTATATGGACTATAAGTTATAGTCATTCCAGTAATGCAACACAACACTAAATATATTTACTGTACATGGTCGTACAGAACAACAACAGGTATGTAAACAAACAGTGTGTCTTCTGCTCATCAGTTATCAGACCTTCTTTCTCCTCTTTAAAGCAACTCAGTGTTATTACTGACATGATTAAACACAACCATCCACAGCATCTCTGCATTATTCACCTGAACACTGAGGAATATTTAAACCCTGTGCATCTGTAACGTTATTATTGGATCATAGTTATTATTTCCATCTCCTTTTGTTTTTCAGTCTCCTCCTCTTAAATATAAATATACAAGTAACAGAAACAAACATATTGTTGGTAACCTCAGCTTCCAGATGTTTATGTATTTGTAATAATTCCTTTATGGATGAAGCAGACTGGAGTGAATTTGTGTTGTGTAATTAGTCCAGTCCACCTTAAACGCTGCTGCCTGTCAGTGGAGATACTCGAGTAAAAGTAGAGTTACAGTGTGCTCCAGCTCTGGGCCTGATAACGTTACAGACCTGTGGACCTGCAGCTGGCTCTCAGCCAGACGGAGAGAGTCCACTAAACTGTGCTGTGCCTCGGTTTTACTCTGCGTCCTGCTCCATGTTGCTGTGTTCAGGTGTGACAGCGTGCAGCTCTCCAACACGTCTGTTTTTTTACCAGTTTACTTTCGATAACTTTCGGCTGAGGAGGGAAACTTTCCTCGAGCAGCAGCCTCGCATTAAAACGCTCCGTTTCCCGCGGACTCTTCACTAAAACTTCACATTTCAGACGAGAAAAGTCTCCTGGTCGAGTTTCTGCTCGAAGCGCCGCTGAACGCGTTAAATCCTGGATGTAAACAGAGTCTGAGAGTCGCTGCTTACCTTGTTCGCTTCCCTTCCTTCTCCGTCTTCTTCTCTCCCATTTCAGTAACGTTAAACCACAGGTTTCCCTCGGACCCGACCACGTGACCTGCCCATCCCAGTGACGTCACTCAGACAGAGGAGCAGTTTACCTGTTTGAAAGGGCACCGAGCAGCTCACCTGAGCTTCCGCAACACACTGATACTGTGACGAACTCATCACCTGATACCTTCATAAATCATAAATACTGGGACTTTTACATAAGAAAGGAGGGTCTGAATACTTCTTCAACCACTCAGAAATCATTCAATTGACTCATGTATAATGTATAAATAAATACAACCCATTCATCAGGGGTCCAGGCAGTGAAGTTGCAGGAACTAGAGCTGAGTGATAAAACAATAACTATCCAATATAATAATTTTCCTCACTAGAAATATAACAAAACATCAATAAATGTTCAGTAGAATTAATTTCCATACTTGAGATAACTCATGAACTGCCAATCACATCACAGAGACATGTACTGTGGAAATTAGGTTTTCTATTTGTTTAGATTTTATCATGATAATTAATATACTACCTCAGGTTTATTAAATGTTCTACTGTTTGTCAAGTGTTTGTCATGTTCTGACCATAAAGAAAAGTTTAAAACCACTACACTTTTGGCCTTATCACCTACACCCATCTCTTCTTCATTTATTTTTCTCTGCTAAAAGTGTTGGTGCAGGAAAAACCACAATATCTAGAAACATGAAACTTAACAGAGTTTCCAATTATCTGTCTCATGAAACTTGACAAGTTGTAATTCATTGGATGATCCCCAAGTTTCATACATACAGACCACTAGGAGACGATATTCAAATATTATTATTTTTTTTTTTATTATTGAGAAATTATCAGGAAAAAAGTTAGAATTCATTGTAACATCTTCTAACTTTTCTCAAAGATTACTTTGATAACTAAATCAATGTGGCTGCCAGAAACAAATCCAAATTCAGTGCATTTCCACTGTGGACATCCAATCAATATGAAAATTCATACATAGGTACATAATGTTATAAAGGAGGACGCTATAAGACCTTAAACCAAATGGCCACAAGGTGGTGCTGTGACAAAGATGTTTACATTTAAACCTGTATCTCAGAAATGACTCAACCTAAATAAAAAAAGCCCTTTTTGTCTTGCTTCCTACCATAAACAACTCAAACCACAATAATCTTCTCGTCTTTTCACACTGTTTAAAATACTTTGTTTTTCTCAACTTGTCTAAAACTGTTTTAAATTTAGTGTCAGTTATTTACACATTGTTTACTAGAGGCTGTTCAAGAAAACTGTGCGAACATGTTGTAGCACATATACCCTCGTCTTCTGAACTAGAGAAAGTAGATACCTGTTCGTCTCACAGGAATTAGTATTTTATATGACTGGGTTTTATTGACAACCTTTAACACTGACTCAGTGACACACAGCCTGTACAAATGTGGCCTGTTGGGAGCTGCCAAATTTTTTAAAGGGTTTCTCACATGTCCACTGAGATGGACAACGTGAGTTTGAGTTTTTTGAGCTATGTATTTAACAAACTGATGAATAAAATGCTAAATTATGTGAAACCTATAAAATATTATGCAGTTTTAATAATGTTAAACTTATGTGTTCACATATTTTAACATATTCTAATACTGTTCAACACAATGCAAAAACATTGAACCTCGCTGCTGACTTGTTCATTCATCATCACTGCAGAAGAGAAGCAAACAGTTGAATCACAGCTAAAACAGACACTGCAGATGAATTATTTTCAAGAACAACAAAGTCACAGTAACGGTATGAATTGTACTTGCAGTGCAGGGTTCTGAGGATACAGGCAGAGCTAAAAAGCCATGGTTTATGTGTCTGAATATTTAATTGCACAGAAGAAGGAAATGGATCTTGTGCCGGTGATGAAGACTAATTGCCCTGTAATTAAATTGTAATTGCTCCCTCCTCAGTTTTTGAATTATTAGAAACAGGGATATTTAAGAACAGGTGTCCTTTAACACTGTGATACCACATCTACCCCCTCTCTCTTCTCAAATATTTGATTAATAGAAATATTTTGTGCCATTTTCTGTTATTTTTTTTGTTTTTTTTAACTTTCACCCTCATCATGTCCTGTAAACGTGATCAACAGGCCTTTAGCTTCATGTAGTCGACCTTTCAGTTGTTTCTTTCCCACAATAAAGATCTAAGTTCACTCCATCTGTGGTTATATTATAAAGACATTATGATTCATAGTTTGTCTGTATGATGTTTAAGTCCCAAAACTGTGGCCTGTAAAATATTTTTGTTCAGTTTTTTTTTTTTTTTTTTGATTGATTTTGACCCTTGATATTTTTTAATTCTTACAGGTAAATAAAGGTAAATCTTAATTTTCAGTTATTTTCAGAGAAGTTAAAATCAACTCAGCATCATTCTCAAACACAATCAAAGGACATTTGATTTCCTGGAAATGAAAACTTCAAAAAGTTTCACAGACACTAGAGGGCACCAGATCACAAAATTATCTCTTTTTCTGATGACAACAACAACACTGCAACCTAAGTTTCTACCCATGATATTTATCTTGACATTAATCTTACACAAACTCAGGAATTTAATTTTGTAAATTGAGTCTGAAACCTTGACAATAAAGCCTAGAGAGCATAAAACCTTAAAAACAGAAATCTAAAACCTTATAAAAAGTGGTCTAAAAATATTTTTAAAACATGTATAGATTTTGATTATTTTGATTTTTAAATGTGTCCAAAAATCATATTTCTAGAGCTTCAGCTTCAGGTCAGTCTTCAGACCTTTTTGATAGCACTCATATAACTTTAAGAGGATTTACTATTTCAACCAAGTAAAATTTTATTATATTTTAAGAAGGTATTTCATCACATAGCTGCTGTATCATCATCAGTCAACCCTGCTCTCTAAACTCATGCTGGTTATCCACTGTGTAAACTCTGCGTCACAGAAGAAAAATGACTTCCTTAAACAGAAAACAGTGGCTGACAATCTGTTTCTGTGCAATTATAATTTTCTGAAACTGAGCAGACCTTTGGATGGTTTCTATGACTGAGCGAATACATTACACCTGTAGTTACCATTAGACCGGTAAAGCTTTCCATTTCTGAACGGCAACAGGCGCAGATTCAAATTCTTGCAGCAATGACTCAATTGCAGTTACTAACTAGCTGCTAAGGCTAACATCAGCTACATGACGTGCTTGAAAATAGCGCTGCAATGTTGATTAACTGATTATCTGATCAACTATTTTGACAATTAATTAACTTGTTTAATTTTTTTTTTTCAGGCAATTCCAGAGAAAACTTTTCCACCACCTCATCATTGTTGTTGCCTTATTAACCTAAATACATTTTACAGCTGGCACACATTTGATTTTGGTTGAAAATGCAAGTGAAACCGGTACAATGTGGAACCCTAGTTTAGAGTGGTTTTGTTTGCTTGTGTTTGTTTTTGTTTTGTTTTTTTAAACAAAGGAAATCATATACATTTACATCTATTAAGTGAAATGAAACAAAGTGTGTAAAGTAAGAACAACAGATAGATGCAAGAAAATTTAGTTTTTGTTTTTTATTTTTTTTTTGTTTTGTTTTTTTTGTTTTTTTTTATATTTGTGTGTTTTTTGTTTTGTTTTGCTTTGTTGTTTTTGCGATCCCTCTGTTCACCCCTGAAGGAGATGTAATTCAATTAATTGTTTTCACAGCAGACTTTTTGCCTGGAAAATAACAGGTGAACCGCCAGTGAACACCTGCGCATTTCTGGCAATGTTAAATTAGACCCAAGAGTCCACCACGAGCATGCAACTTGGCGTCGGCGGCAAGGAAAAATTCCTTGAGCAGAACCGGGCTCATGGTGGGGCCATCTGCCTTGGCCGGGCCTCATGTCTGCCATGAATAAAATCAATTTCCTTACAGTGGGTGATGGAGGGGGAGGCAGCTCATTCGCTGCTGGTGGATGCAGGCACCGCTGGCCTCTTCCACCTTTGAGGTTTCCGCAAGCCCAGGAAGTGGCGGAATCTCTTAAAGGTTGATTTCCTGGGGGCTGTTTCAGTCTCTTCTGCTTGGGGTAGGTCATTCTCATGTTCCACAGGCTGCTCCTGCTCTTCCTCCACCTTCTCTTTCTCTGTTTTGAGCTCAGCGGCGAGCTTTTCCAGGCTGAGCTTAAGTTGGTTCTGGACAACCTCATGGTTCTCCTTCTCTGTTTTCAGCTCAGCGGCGAGCTTTTCCAGGCTGAGCTTAAGGTGGGTCTGGACAACTTCGTGGTTCTCTTTCTCTGTTTTCAGCTCAGCGGCGAGCTTTTCTTGGCTGAGCTTAAGTTGGTTCTGGAGAAGTTCGTGGTTCTCTTTCTCTGTTTTCAGCTCAGCTGCAAGCTTTTCCTGGCCGAGCTTAAGTTGGTTCTGGAGAAGTTCGTGGTTCTCTTTCTCTGTTTTCAGCTCAGCGGCGAGCTTTTCCAGGCTGAGCTTAAGTTGGTTCTGGACAACTTCGTGGTTCTCTTTCTCTGTTTTCAGCTCAGCGGTGAGCATTTCCTGGCTGAGCTTAAGTTGTTTCTGGAGAAGTTCGTGGTTCTCTTTCTCTGTTTTCAGCTCAGCGGCGAGCTTTTCCTTGCTGAGCTTAAGTTGGTTCTGGAGAAGTTCGTGGTTCTCTTTCTCTGTTTTCAGCTCAGCGGCGAGCTTTTCCTTGCTGAGCTTAAGTTGGTTCTGGAGAAGTTCGTGGTTCTCTTTTTCTGTTTTCAGCTCAGTGGTGAGCTTTTCCTTGCCAAGCTTAAGTTGGTTCTGGAGAACCTCGTGGTTCTCTTTCTCTGTTTTCAGCTCAGCAGCGAGCTTTTCCTTGTCAAGCTTAAGTTGGTTCTGGAGAAGTTCGTGGTTCTCTTTCTCTGTTTTCAGCTCAGCGGCGAGCTTTTCCAGGCTGAGCTTAAGTTGGTTCTGGACAACTTCGTGGTTCTCTTTCTCTGTTTTCAGCTCAGCGGTGAGCATTTCCTGGCTGAGCTTAAGTTGTTTCTGGAGAACCTCGTGGTTCTCTTTCTCTGTTTTCAGCTCAGCGGCGAGCTTTTCCTTGCTGAGCTTAAGTTGGTTCTGGAGAAGTTCGTGGTTCTCTTTCTCTGTTTTCAGCTCAGTGGCGAGCTTTTCCAGGCTGAGCTTAAGTTGGTTCTGGACAACTTCGTGGTTCTCTTTTTCTGTTTTCAGCTCAGTGGTGAGCTTTTCCTTGCCAAGCTTAAGTTGGTTCTGGAGAACCTCGTGGTTCTCTTTCTCTGTTTTCAGCTCAGCAGCGAGCTTTTCCTTGTCAAGCTTAAATTGGTTCTGGAGAAGTTCGTGGTTCTCTTTCTCTGTTTTCAGCTCAGTGGCGAGCTTTTCCTTGCAGAGCTTAAGTTGGTTCTGGAGAAGTTCGTGGTTCTCTTTCTCTGTTTTCAGCTCAGTGGCGAGCTTTTCCTTGCAGAGCTTAAGTTGGTTCTGGAGAACCTCGTGGTTCTCTTGCTCTGTTTTCAGCTCAGCAGCGAGCTTTTCCTTGTCAAGCTTAAGTTGGTTCTGGAGAAGTTCGTGGTTCTCTTTCTCTGTTTTCAGCTCAGCGGCGAGCTTTTCCAGGCTGAGCTTAAGTTGGTTCTGGACAACTTCGTGGTTCTCTTTTTCTGTTTTCAGCTCAGTGGTGAGCTTTTCCTTGCCAAGCTTAAGTTGGTTCTGGAGAACCTCGTGGTTCTCTTTCTCTGTTTTCAGCTCAGCAGCGAGCTTTTCCTTGTCAAGCTTAAGTTGGTTCTGGAGAAGTTCGTGGTTCTCTTTCTCTGTTTTCAGCTCAGCGGCGAGCTTTTCCAGGCTGAGCTTAAGTTGTTTCTGGAGAACTTCGTGGTTCTCTTTTTCCGTTTTCAGCTCAGCGGCGAGCTTTAGCTCGTCCTGGAGAGCTGTGATCTTATCTTTGTCACTATAGTTCCACAGTCTCTCAAGCTCTTTTTTGGCTTCTTTTTCTTTACTAATAAACAGTTCCTTAAGGCGTTCTTGGTTGGACAGTTGTTGTTTTGTGTCCTCCAACTCTTGGCTGACCCGTACTCTCCAGTTGTATTCCATGCTCAACTGTTTTCGAAGATGACCAATTAGTCTTTTGAGTGAGTTGTGCATCCTCCAGTATTCGAAGTATGTTGGCGCGGTAGGCACCGTCCTGTTTTGAGTAGAGTTCGCCATTCTTAGAAAAATCAGGGCTTAGGTTGTTCCTGAAAAATGCTGTTTCTCTAAAAGTTCCTCTGAAATCAGTGGTCTGCGTGTCGGTTGTTCTTTTCCTCACCGTGGTTCTGTAAGATTTGAATTCTGATTCACTCTTCTGACTAGAGTGCCTAGTTAAAGAAGTCTGATGACATCACCGAATTCCGTTCATATGTTTATTACATCACCAATGAATGATACATTGCTGCCTTTGATTTTGAACATTCCATTCCATTTTTGGAATCATTTACATTCAAAATTCTGTGATTCAAATGTAAACAAAACTGTCCCACTATCAACATTCAAAACAGGTTTAAAACTTGATGCTAATCCAAACTGATTGACAGGTGGAACGCAACAATTTCACACAGCGGCACTGTTTAATGATCAGGAATCACAAAATGCAAATTTTGTGGGTTCAAATCTTTACGAAACTCTGCATTAATGGATGCATAGATTCACCTAATACAATTCAAACTTGTGAGCTGTGTGTTAAATTAGAAATCACCGGATATTCTCAGGGCTTGATATCTACTTTTCTCCCTGTGCTCCTAAGCTGAAAAATTTAGGAATTTAAGGGGAGCAATGAAAATAAAATAAACCATCAAATTAATATTTAGTAGTCCTGCCATTAGCACGCAGTAGAGCTCTAATCCTGGCTGGCATGTTCCCCACGAGCCTTTCACACTGTTGAGGGGTAATCTTGTCCCATTCTTCTTGAATTACTGCTTTTAATTCTTCTAAATTCTTTAAAATAGACCTTTTGATAATCCACCACAGATAGAATCTTATTTTCTGTAACACCCCTCACAAAAACAGAGTCAGAGATTTGGATAGTACTCACCTCGTCTTCCTCCTCCTGCTGTCGACTGTAACACAGTCTGATCTGACTGAAAACTTCGTCCCCTCGCTGTATTTAAAGGACCTGGTTTACCTGAGCAGAGGTGCTCCTCCCTCTCCTGTAACTGTAAATCACATGACCGCATTTTAAGATTTGTATCAGCTTCTTGAAGAAACACGAGAATCTCTCTTGGTTTGAATACTACAAATAACAAAATTAAAATATGAAGGATTAGAACTGATTGTCTCCTGGATTTTATGTTCCTGTTGGTGACAAAGTTCTTGAAACCGCATATAAATTATATTAATATGCAGTTGCATATTAAGGCAAAATTAAACAATAATTAATTAATTATATTAACAAATGTGAATAAAAAAAGTGAAAGAACCAAGAACTCCTGCACATTGTCAATCACTTATACTCACTTTATTTACAACTGAGCCTGTCATCAAACAAAATTAATATACACATTTGGCATTCATTTGTATTAAGGGATGTTTAATTTTTTTCTTACCACTTTCTGCCAAATTATGTTAAGTTTTTGCTATTGCTAAATAGCTAACATTAGCATTCACAGCTGTTTACTTACCAGTCTAGAAGAAACGCTGTAAATTCAGCATCAAACTTAATTCCTTTATTCGCCAAGAGCTGTGTCCAGCTGTGGAAAGCACTGAAGTTAGCATGCTAACCAGCTAGCCCTGGCCCATCCCATATCTCGTATCACTTTGTAATAGTGAGTCACATTTCGCACAGTTCATTCTTGAGTCCAAGTGAATGTTTGTTCCAAATATTGAGAATTTCGACAGCCTGAAAACTTACTGCCTTCAACCACGACTGTCACCAACATGGAGGCATAAAGAGAAAAAACACATAAGCAGCCTGAAACTGATGAAATGTACACACATTTAATCTGGAGTTTTCACACACAGTCAGAATAACAGATGTGAGCTTCATCTGAACACGGCAATGATGTCGCCACAAACTGAGCAAATACAAACAAAAACCACACACACACACACACACACACACACACACGGTAAACTGTATATTACATACTGACCAACACTTGTGGTTCACAGGTAACAGAGGACATAAGGGATGACTAACATATTTAAAATAACAGCAACTCAGTAAAGTCAACTGCATTAAAAATGGCTTCATCAAGAACTGATCGCAATCGCTGTGTAAGCCATTAAACAATGTACGTGTGTGTATTTAAATACTTCAGGTTCACCCCTCGGGTATGTAAGGACAGCTGCAACATAAAACACTTCTCACACAGGGATCAGGATGGAGGGAATTAGAGCAGTTTCATTTGTCAAACACAACACACAAACACAGAATCAATATACAGGAATATATTGCATAAAGTTAGGTTGTTTTTCTTGTCAAGTATTACTACAGCTGTGTTTCTACCATGGCTTTTTAGGTGCAATCATCACCATCTGCTTCGGTAACAGAAAGATGAAGGTCTGATATAACGCACACACTCAGAGAGGAATGTTTCCACACAGGGTTACACACACTGTAAAGGGTCTGCATACATGTAGAACACCTGTATTCTGACACGGGACAAAAATACTGGACATCTCACTGTGTATTTGAGACATGCGGGCTGTGATGTAGAGCTGGTCTACCCTGACTCTGTATCTGATCTGACTTTTCCACTGCAGGAACTTAACGACCTGTAACATCACCTGCAGCCACCGTCACAGGTTCTGCTTTTATTTCATCGATTTTATTGCTCTGGAGATTAAATTCAGCGCTGCTCAGGAGGTGTTACACTAAAACACAAGTTCCAGATACGCGTGGGAAGGAATTCAGATGCTTGTGCTTACAACACGACTGTTAAAGCAGAGCTCAGAGTGGAAACAGCCCTGCATTCAATCAGTGAACAGAACCAGTGAGACGATGAAATATGATCCATTCAGAGGAAAAGATTCATTTAAAGTCAAATTAAAAGATTTAAAAAGTTGTATTATAAAGCCTTTAGTGTCTTCAGAGGGAGCTGTGTTGTACACTGTATAAACAGAACAGCATTTTTCCTGCTGTCGCAAAACATTTCAGTTTGTAAAACACAGTGGAAACATGAGGACAGGACCTGCAGCATCAAAGCCTGACTGGTTCCTAAAGTTCATGTTCTGGGTCACCAAGTTCCTGCAGCGGTAAAATATTAACCTCTGTTTAACAGGTCTGACCTAAACGCTGACAGCTGAGGTGTAACATGACCGACTTTGAGGATAAGCATCAAAGTAGCACAGTTAAAAGTTTTTTAAAATCTTCTGATAAATATGTTCCTCACATGTAATTCTACAAGTTCCATGGAAATCACAGGAAAACAGCTCAGATCTCGATGTGGTTCTACAGTAAATATTCTACAGTAAAGACTACAGCATGATTAACTCGGATTCTCTAAATACCTTTACATCTCTAAAGACTACTGCTAGATTAAACGCTGATTGGTTCCTGCATTAAATTTCTGATCTATCTGACACTGGCTTGTGTTCTACTAAATCAAAAGGACTGAAATGTAATTTATTAGTTGATTTTAAACTGCACAATTTTAACTTTTAATCTCTGTTTAAGCTCTTGATCATAGGCAGGTGACGCCAAGGAAATACTGTGATCTATAAAGTGCATAAAAGTGGATAACAGCATAGTAACAGAACGATAACAATGATTATATGGCTCCTGTTATGGCCATCTTCCTCTAATGTGATAGTTTAGTTAATGTTTGAGTAACAAATAACAGCATCAAGAAGAAAATACTTAAAGGGTGATTCCAATACCTCTTTTGGTTAAAGTCAAACATCGTCCTTTACTCTCAAGTTAAATCAAGAACTGCTTTAAAACTCAGGTGTTTGATATAAAATCTGATTTACAGTAAAATCAAAGTGCCACATTATTGTCTGTGTGTATACAGATCAGCCTGGGCTGTCTGCAAGGTGCATCCACCACCACCACCGTGTTCAAATCATCCACAAGGAGGTTTTGCATTGCTTGTGTAGGGACGTTAGTGTTGGACGTACAGTAGGAGTCCGGTGGAAGATCCTCAGTAAGGAATTTGGTTCTGGTAATACTGCAGCATGTCGTACGTTTTGCTCCTGTTGAAAACACGTTCACGTAAAATCTTTAGCTGATGATCCAACATGTACTTCACAGCAACATTATAGCTCATAAATGTTTTCATATCATTTTGCATGATGTTGATAAATGTCATTTCTCTCACCTGCTGCTCAGGAAACAGCTCTGGATGACTTTGATCATGAAGGCCGCTGCTTCTTTCTCACTCATTTGTGGATTAAATCGTCCTCTGATGGAAACAAAAAAACATACACATTCATATTTAAAGCGTGATCACAGGTGCAGCAGCTTCAAGTTCAATTTAAGACTATTTCCGAGCTGTTAAATACCACTAAGAATGAAATCTAACAGCTTCACGGCTGCTGTTACACACAGAGCTTCACTGTGCATAGAGCTGTGCTGTAGGCGCCTCCTGCTGGCAGGCTGTAGCACAGGTTCTTCATGTGGGAGTCACAGGTTTAACTCACTCGTATTCTGCAGTTACTTAGTGTTAAAGTGACACCACCCTTTTTCCACGACATATCCCTCCTCACTTCCCGTTCCTGTTATTTCGCCTTCAGCTGTTTGATAAGGATGAAAAAATCCCACTTTTCACACACACACACACACACACACACACACACACATTGTACTGTTGGACTTACTTGAGGAGTTTAATGGTTTGTCCTCTGAAGCAAGGCAGTCCAGTGTCCAGCATGAGGGTCACCAGAGAGACCACTGCATCCATGTAGGGTCTGTGCGTTCAGAGAGGAGGCAAAACATCAACAAAAATGACTTTGACTTTAATCCTCAAAACTCAACATGTTCCAACAGAAATCTTAAAACAGTCAAAACCAACTACAGACCTTTAATTTTTGCAGTTTCTTACCGTACAGCCAGATATCCTCTGACACACATCTCCATGAACCATTTGAAAGGAGTGGCCTCCATCTTTCCTCCCATGATCATCACCATCTCGTCTGTCAGCTTGATGTCCGGCTCCCAGCCCAGGTTCCCTCCAGGAGAGCTCTCAAACATGAAGCCAAAGTCTGGAGAGAACAAGGTCGGCATAAACACAAACAGCAGCATCCAAACCACAGACAGACAGCCTAACTACACTTCTCTGTACCGATGTGGATGAGGTGGCCCTTGCTGTCCAGCATGATGTTGCCGTTGTGTCTGTCTTTGATCTGCAGCAGGAACAGCAGGAGGCTGTAGGCAGCCATACTGCGGATGAAGTTATACCGAGCCTGTAGAAAGGAGAAGAGGAAATGAAGGACTGAAATACTGCGCTACTACATCCCTGGCAGAAGATTCATAGTGAGGCCACAGGTTATATTCTCTGCACCTTCTGGAAGGCGAGGGTGGATTCGTCGCCGTACTGGTTGCGGAAGTAGTCGTACATCCCGAAGTCCGTCTGTCGGCCAAGCTGGTCTCGAGACTTACAGTCTGGGATGCACTCGATCACGCCACACTGAGGATAAGAAGACAGACGAGTTTTAAACATGTTCCCATCATTTAACCACTTCAGAGGGACATTTACATTAAGACCTAAACTCTGTATTGCAGACCTTGGTATTCTGGGTATTTTTTGACAGTAAAATGTAACCAGAACTATTAAGAAACTACCAACAAGTTCCAGGCTGTGAGTGAAAATCATGTAACCTGACAGCAGAGATGGATTTAGAGGGAGTAATGGGATATAAAGTCTCACCCCTGGTGCAGTGGCGACCACTCTGTACGGGAAGACGAACAGATCCAGGCCCACCAGCTGGAAGATGTTCTTAAAAAGCCCAATGATCTGCAGAGCGAGCATGTCCTACAGAGGGAAACACAGAGATGTTGTCAGAGTTTCCTGCCCTGACACCACCTGGTAAATGAGAGGCATAGAAAAACGAGGCACCTGTCTGCAGTCATCTCCCACTTTGAAGATGGCCGCCTGCCAGCAGACCCTGCGCGATCCGTCTGGATTGTCCTCTCCATCCTCCAGAGAGTCTGAGGGGCAGCGGAGACCCTCCCTCTCCAGCTCACTGACCCCACAACGTTTCACCTTAAACTTGGCCAGATAGGGCGCCTTGGCAGCACTGCGACGACAGAAAACAAACTCCCATGAGTCAGAGGACACAGGCTCTGAACAGATACTGGTCCTGAGAACTAGCACCACCAAAAACCCCAACATGAAGCATGAGTTAACATCTGTCTTTACCTCTGCATGGGTGTTCCAGATTTGTAGTCAATGTCCAGCACTATAGCTTCAGGGTTACTCGGCAGGTAACAGCCTGAAAAACACGAGACAAATGTTTCATAACTGAAAATATTCACATATTTAAACTTAAATAAGTTGCTGCCTTTTTTATTCGTAGAGATGTCTACTGATGCTTTAGTATGTAGTAGTGTGTTACCTGGTTGGACTTTGATGTCGGACAGTGCTTTGAGACAGGCTCTTTTTCTCTCCTCTCCCTTTGGAACCGGCCTGAAAAAAATAAAAAGGGTTTACATCCCAGCAGAAACACCTCCTTTAGAGAGATGCTAATGATATGTAAAGTCCACTCTAATGAATTTACTTGATAATGGCGGACACGTTGGTGATCTTGTTGAAGAAGTCAAACTCTCTCTGGTAGAAGTCTTTGGCCGGACCCGACAGAGAACCTGTGATCTCCTCGACCATCTGCTCCAACAGCTCCCCGATATCAGCTACACGGACACATTAACGAGTTTATATGATTTAATTAGGCTTTTCCCATCAGGCAGAACAATCTAATTTCACAAGGGAATAGATAAATATAGCTGGTACATTAGCTAGTTTCACTCGCAGTCGGAGCCTTGGAGCTCACTCTAACGTCCAGGCTCTACTCACGGTCTTTGTGGTGTCCCTCCTCATCCATGAAAATGTTGGTCTTCATGTTCCAGATGAACTGGTGGGCAAGAAGCTGAGACTTCTGTGCCGCCCACAGGATGTACTCTCTCACGTAACCCATCTGAGCAGGACAGACACTCAGAGTCCGTTAATGCTGCTCCTTACTTTCACATTTTGATTTGGTAAATGACGATGAAACCATTGTTTACCTTATCGTATCTGAGAGCTTGTACAATCTGAGGAATGTAGAACAGGATGGCATCCTAAGAAGAGAACAAACGTATTAATAAGAGACAAAAACAAATGAATCCCGCTGAGCCGATGCCACGCTGCAAAAATCCACGAGTGTGTGTCTTACAGGAGGAAAGGAGCGCAGCACCTTCACCCCATACTGAGCAGTGAGAGGGTGAGGAGGGTACATGCTGCTGAAGTAGGACAGACCGGTGGGCGGGTCTGCCGGAGCCCAACACAGGATGTGGCTCAGTTCAGGAGAGTCAGCATCGATAGTGTGCCACGTCACCAGGAACTGGAAAAACAGAGAAACCAAACGTTATTCAATCATATTTCCAACATATAACACCTGAGCCTTATTGGACTAGGTGGTCTTCACCTTGACGGCCTCAGGTACGTCACTGACTGCTCCAGGGTCCAGTCTCACCAGCCTGGTCACCTCAGCAACAATGGCGTCATTCTTGAACCTGGAAAATGTTAAAACTAACATTTGTAATAACACAAAGATTCAACCTCTAATATCAAGTTCTGAAGATGCTAATTTATCTTAGACCAGAAACAGAGAGGGAGCGACAACCTTGTTGGTAGCTGCATAGCCAGGTAAGGTGCGATACTCCAGGCCAGGTTAACGTTGTCCTTCCACTGTTTCTCGGTGAGACTGATGTACTTGGACCTCCAGTTGGCGATGCTGGTCTCCACTGACTGCTCTGTGGCGATGGCCAGTTCCTGCGTGGAGAGGGGGTTGTACCACGTCGTCAGCCGCTCGATCTCACTGGCCTGGAGAGACAGCGTGACGCAGAGAGAGAAAGAGGCAAAGAGGAAGAGAAGAGAGCATGAAGAATGGCTGATGATGAGCAGGCATCCTGAGAGGAGACGAAACCGGAAAATGACTCACCAGCAAGGCCAGCAACAGAGTCCTGCGCTTCATGTAGTATTTGTGAAGCTGCGTCCCTCTGTTACTCTTCTTGGACGTGCCTGGATGAAGAGGTACAGGAAGTTAAAACCATTGTACTATCTCCATAGCATTTTAAACAAAAGATATATTAACTTTTTCAAGATGAAGACAGATCTCAGACTTATAATAGAGTATGTGTTGCAGCCAGACTTCATGCAGTAGTACCACCTCTGTACCTGATTTCTTGGACGTGGTGGACATGCCACTGGACAGCGGGTAGGTGTTGATCCATCCCTGGCCGCTCTGCTGGGAGCGAGAGCTGGAGTCTATGTTGCTCCTGAGGTCAGCAGCGTTCATCACTGACAGGCTGTTCAAGGACGGGTCCTGATTATCTGTTCACACACAAATAAACTCAGCACTGCCCACACACCAACTTGCACAACTTTTTCATATTGTAAATCTGAACAAGCGAAATCACAAGTTTGACTTTCTCACACAGATAATCTTATTCTTAATCGATATTATGATTTGTAAACAGTGGAAAAACATCAATAATATGATCGATGATGGGGGAGTTTCTGAGGAGCGAGATGAGCTGTATCAGTTAGTCCTCTGCTGTTGTGATGATCATGCAGTTGCAGGGAAATCCAGCGGGGATTTACATGTAGGTAGAAGTTGCCTTGAACCACTGATACTGGGTCAGATATTATTTTATCTTGTTAATGCGCGTGGGGGGACAAGGAGTCGATTAATCTGATCCAGGATCTGCGGTTAGAGGACTCGTCTACCTGAAGCAGTTCGATGTGTATGAGAATGAGACCATGTCTTTTCTTGGGATCGTCGGGAATGAAGAGGAGAGGATTTTCTGGGATGGAAGAAAAAACATTTTTCACTTGTAGTTTCTTCTTTTGATTCCAAATTGGTCAGTCGAGGAGAGGGGCAAACAGGTGGGCTGACATGATGAAGTCGTGCATCTCAACGCAGCTGCCAAATTTGCGCTTTTCCTCACAGCTGCAAAATTTTAGAAGGTAAAAACAGACTGATTGTAGGAGAGGAAAGGAACTAAAAGATACTAGAAGACTAGAAGAAAGAGTTAGAGATAAGGCAGGAAGTGTAAGAGGGAGAAAATAAGAATGAAAAAGAAGAAAGCTGAGAAAAAATAATCTGGGTCCAGATAGATAGTACAGATAGATACCAGGATCTATCAGCAGCATGGTGAGGATAAAAAGCGTCAAATTTGACAGGCGTAAAAGCATGCCCCTGCTGCAGTGCAGTCCGAGCTCCACCGCTTTAGGCTTACTTAAGATAGATATCGGAGAAGTGCTGGACACGATTAGCGATCCAAATATCCCGGCAGAGAGCGTGCTCGGGGCTGGGGTAGTACCAAGCTCACCAGGTGGGACCAAGTGGCACGCTGCCAGGTACTTCTTGTCGGACAGGATGCTGGCGTAGAAACGGATGATGATGCTGATGTCCTCGCGGAGACGCTTGTCGCCTTGGGTGGGAAACTTTGGAGACACGCTGGAGAGACAGAAAAGGGAGAGTTAACAGTGCAGAAATGTTGAACTTTCATCTGGACAAAATAAGCAACATGAAGACATCACCCTCTGCTGTGGGAAACGGAGCCTTCATCAGTATTTTCTGACGTTTTATTCACGTGCAGTGATGTGTGTGTAAATACCTGAAGTAATCAAAGGCTGTGGAATAGATTTTCTCTCTGAGCACATTCCTCACAGTCGCATTGGTGACGACGTCAGAGTGGAGCAGAGCCAGACCCAGAGTCAGCAGCCTGAGAATCAGAATTATCAATACAAACACACCTTCCTCTAAAAACTCTTTACTTAAAATTCTGCTCATTGTTTCCTTCCAACAGAAAGATAGCATCCTTTTTTTTACTTTACGTACCTGAAACGAGGTCCAATAGCAGCTACGTGGCGGTTGAGGCTACTCTTAGCCCCGCCTACGTTGAGAGACAGTGAGCGTTGAAGTAAACTGCCAAAGATTTCTACTTGATCTGCGCTGGAATACTTTGCAATCTCAAACCTCTGGACTAGAAACTAGAGGACAGGAGGCAGAAAAAAGAAGCAATTAGCAAAAGGAGGAAAGACTGACGGGAAGATGTGATGACAACCCGAGCAGCGCGACCTTTGTCTGACCTCGATCCATATGTGGTGAGGGTAACGTCAGGAGGGCAGGGGATGGGCTGACTTTCCTCTGATGCAGCCAGAGGATCAGCCTCCACCTGAGCGTCTGAGAACAATCCCATCTTCAGCTCCACGGTCATCTGCCACGCCCCCGCCATCTCTCGCATGAACTGGGCAGCCAGACGGGACGTTTACAGTATGTTTACAATGCAAAAACAGAGAATAAAAACATTAACCTTATCTGCGTACCGGTACTTCCACTCCAGCACGTGCTGCCAGCAACCACTCCCAGCAAGCGATAGCGGTCTCCATGCCGTGCTCGGTGAACATCTTGAGGGGAGACCAGCAGAGGTGGTGCAGGAGCTGAGGATCACACTCTGGGGACCGATCATAAAAAGAGGATCGTAGCAGTCAGAACGATTTCAGAGCATTTTAAAGAGAGACCTGATCACGTGTCAACAGCAAAGTCACACCTTTGGTGCTGATGAGCAAGGCAGCCAGTTTGAACATGGCCTCAGTGAAGGCCTCAGGCTGAGCAGAGTCCAAAGCCTCTCCCATCTGTTTGATCATCAGCCGGCTCAGATCGGACTGTCCTCGAACCGCCTGGGCAAAGTGGATCATACCTGACACCTGCAGCCAAGAGACAAAAGAGGAGTCAGGCCTGAGGCTACAACCCAGAAACCAAACAGCAGTGGAAGAATTTCCATGACTGTCTTCACAGAGAGAGCACGGCGTCGCTGGATCCATAATAATAACTCGCATCATTAGATGGTTTTACCTCTCCAGCGTATCTGTTCCTGAGGTTGAGGGAGGCCATGAAGTTCGAGTAGTCCTTCTTCACACAGGCTGGTCTCTCTGTCAGCTGAGTGGACTACAGGTGAAAGAGAATAATAAAGATTGTTCTTGAACCTGTGTTTTTCAGTCTGATTATCAGGCTTTAATGATCTGGTTCTACAACTACAAAATGAAAGCAAACTCAGTTTGTGACCCACCCCCAGAGTTGTACTCTGCCTGTTGTAACCAGCAAAGTGCAGGATGCTTTCTGTGGCCATGGCCAGGCCTGTGTGCTGGGAGAGACCCGACACCCAGTTCTGATGTTTGTTCAGATACTCCTGAAAAACGAGGCAAACTTTATTTATCATCTGTGCTCTTCATGTGAAGGTTATGTATTTCTCAAAGTGTCTCAAAGTAAATGTTACCTGTAGATGGGATTTGGTCACAGACGGAGCCCACTTCATGGCCTCTTTAAGGATCTCTCCACAGCGAGCAGCAAAATCCTTCACTATGCTCTACAATTAAAAGATACAACACATTTTATATGTGTGTTTGAAAATATACTTTTCTCACATTTGTGGCTTTTATTTCTTCCGTTCAGTAGAACATTACCTCTCTGGCTTCATATGTATCTGGGACAGTGGATTCTGTACGGCGTGTCTGGGATGTCATAATAAGGTTGATCTTTATGAATATCCTGCAATGCAGCGTGAACATCTATTAATATCATGGTACACACATCAATCATCACAAGAATAAAGACAGGAGGATGTTGCAGTGATGGATAATGGGATTCTGTCTTACTGCACTGAGTGAGAGGGAAAGCGTCTGCCAGGATGTCTAACATGGTCCTCAGCACTCGGCCGCTCCATAACAAGTGGGGGAAACTGAGGAGAGAGAAGATGCTGTTGACACTGCTGGGTGTGAACCTGCATTTTAAACAGGAGTCGGTGTGGTATTCTGACTTCATGAGTCTAAGTCTCTGTGCACTCTCACGTTTCAGCCAGGCCGGACAAATATTTGTCAGCCACTCTGGCGGATCCTCTTGTGGATGTGGTTGAAGTTGACCAGGAGGAACTGAGCGTGCCGTTCCAGCTCCTCCTCGGTGGGCTTTGGTTTTTGCCTGAAAAAGAGACATTTTTATGAAGATAACACAGTGTAATGAAACACAGGGTCAGAAATACGCTCTAAATGGGACGTGAGTCCTTCTTAAGTGAAAACATCTCGCTTACTTTTTCAGCCATCATCTGCAGGAAGACCTCAAAAACCTTGTCGCTAACAGCAATCACACACTGCATCATGCTGGAAGGAATTTATTTAATATGAATCCATATAATCCAAACATAACAGCATGAGGTTTTTAGAAAGTCTTTTTTGCTCCTGCTCACCAGATTTATCCTTCTGTATCGCTCTGTCTTCAAAGTATCGAAACATGACCTGAAAACGATCAGAGTCCAGAGAACGCAGCATCCTAATGAGAGAATAAAAGTTACACTTAGAATCACTGAACATGGTTAAGCAGCTAAGATGATGTTTGTTAAAGGCACAGTCTCTGAGCTTTGTTTCTATGTAGACATGTTATCTTACCTCATGTACTCCAATCTGTACACAGACAGCAAATATGTGGACATGGCAAAGTCCAATTTGTTGATGAGTGCAGCCACCTCAGGAGGAGGGTCCAGCAGGTTGATGATAGTACTTCGCAGATCATTCAGCTCCGCCTAAAGTTCAACAATTAATTAGTGTTGGAAGGCGTACCATATGTGTGTGTGTGAACATACATGTGAGTGTGTCCTCATACCGGGGTGACAGTGTCATTCTTCAGTGCAGAGTTGTACTGCAGCTCCGAACGTAAAGGTTCTCCACTGGGAAACGTGAGCAGCGGTGATTTGGTCGCAATCTCACAAAACTCCTTCGTACCATTCCTCTGGCCACAGACCTGAGGAGTTCAACAGGAGCAAATCACGAGGAGTTCATTTAATGTTCCTGTGGATGCAGGGGTCAAAATATCAGTGAGTGAGCTTTTTTCTACCTGAACCCTCCACTGCAAATCCCATGACGACAGAGTAGAGGCCAGAAGTCCCTGAAGAGCTTCTGCAGACGTGGCTTTGCTTCCTTAATTGGTGGCAACCTCTTAGTCAGCTAACACAAGGCAGAACAAAAGAGTTATTGAGCCACAAAAGATAAAACCTGAACAGCATTGAACAGGATCTACTGGCAGGGCATCATCGTGTTTGATGAATTCTAAGCAAATTTTCAGTTTTGTTGCAGTCAAATTTATGACATGTTAAACTGATTATATCTGGCTACTAATGAAGGGAAAGAAGCAGAAAATGTTGTAAATATCCAAACCACTTACTACTGCAATAACTGGAATTAGGACACCGAGGTTTCCAGCACTGCTCGATGCCTGGAGAAACAGAGGAGTGAAGCAGGACTGAATTAGAGCTCTAATGACACATTCAGACAGTTTTTTCTAAATGTAGAAAAGAAATCAAGAGTGTGTGTGTGTGTGTGTGCCATACCTTCAGAGCTGGACCTTTGTCTGAGGCCCTCTCACTGGCTCTCTTCCCTTCTAAGCCCAGTTGAACAAAAAGCTCCAGCAGGTTGACCAGCAGCTCGTCGACCATCTGCTCGGCCTGAAGGTTCGCTGCTATGTTACCCAGAGCGTTTATCACAGCCAAGGAACAGTGTCTGCACAGAGAGGAGGGAACATTCATTTACTGAATGTTCAGGACAAACTCTGAATGACGCTTGTCCAACATAAAGGTGGTAGTCACCTGTATCCGTGGTCTTTGTAGTCTTTGGTTGAGTAGACCATAGAACTGGCCTTGACGCTGATCTGCTGGAACAAATTCCACACCTCCTGGTAGATGTATTGCTAAGGTGAAAGAAAGAAGTTAAGATAGTTCTAAAAATAGGGATTACATTGGCAGAAGTCAGAGATAAAAACACTTACATTGCCTGTGATGACCATGCAGCCAAGCTGGTCTATGATGAGGACATCGAGCTGGGAGGGGGCTGACAGAACTTCTGCTGTAGGATCTGTAGGATGGGCTCCATTACCCGGGGGTGTCCCGTAAGGCCACGGCAATGTGACCCAGAGCCCTGATGGTGTGGTCAGGGATCAAGTGGGCATCCCTGGAGAGGAGAGGGAGTGTTAACACCCTCTCAAATGAAGAAGCATCAAAGTCGGTGTAACAGGACGTTTGACTTACTTGTCGTTTTCCTGATAGATGTAGAGACGGTTGGACAGACTGGCGAGAAAAGCTTCCACAATGACGTTATCCATCGTCAGTCCAGCTTTCAGACACCTGAGGACAGAGGGAGAGGTTGGAAAGTAAAGGCTGCTCATACAAGTGTGTGTGCATATGTTGTTCAAGAGTGTTCACCTGCAGATGTTGTCTATGGAGATGTCCCGCAGCTGCGTACATCGAGGGCTGGCTCTTCTTACTAGAATGGGTGCTGAGGGTTGACTGGGAATGCTCATTGGTCACGTGGATCTTTATCTCTCCACTCCCTTGGGAAAAGGATCACTTTGTAAGAAAATACAGAACTGGAAAAACAACCTTGCTGTTCAGTGATGGAGGTGTTGTTACCTGGAGTGTACTGGCTGTGGTATTTATACAGCTTCACCAAAACAGGAGAGGGCACCACCAAAAAGTCTCTCAGTGACATGGTGACGGAGTGGGCAACGACAGGGAAGCGCTCGCACAAACGACCCAAGCCCTGAACACAAACACAGACAGATGGATTTATTGACGAATTTATTCCCAAAAGTAAAAAAACAAATGACTGCTGTATCTTACCTGTAAGCAGCATATGAGGAGGGCATGTGAGCGATGATGACTTTACTGGACGTCTTAGACTGCAGCTTCTCGATAGTTTGGTGCAAAGGTTCTCAGCTCCTGGTGAAAAAAGAAGAGAGAAACTTTGCAGAGATGACTTTTTAGAGATGACAGATTACTTCCTGTCTGCATGAACCATAGTCTCACCCTGCTCCTCGGTGACAGCCCACACCATGAGGTCCACGCAGGCGGCGTTGGCCTGACAGCGCAGTTTGAGCGGGCTCAGCTCACTCTGGAGGTACTCGACATCGTGCAGGATCCTCTGCAGCTCCGACTGGCTGCTGCTGAACTGCTCCAGCACAAAGTCATGGACCTCCTTCACATAGTCTGTCTGCAGGTCTGCGGGGGAATGCAGAAAATAGGTATTTATTTGTACCATCGTGGAAATATTTTTGGCTTTAAAGGCTAAATTTTGGCTTCCTTACCTTTCAGATTGTACAGGGTATCTCTCAGCATTTTAAATATGGCTACATACAGAGGATCACTGAAGGTCTTGTAGTACAGATGAAGACCAGGACTCAACTGCAAATGAAGAAACAGAAATGTGTCAACGACCTAGAAGTGTCAAAAAACAGATAATAGAAAAACATCTGCAGTGATTTCAGAGTAATACCTCCAAAGTTCTGCCAGGGTGTCGTCCAGTGACTTTAAAAATGACTCCGAGACAAACTGTTCAACCTATCAAAGAGAGAGTGTTTATACATGTGGTGTACTTTTCTTTTTTTAAATGTATTTATTCAGCCACTGTGGTTACTGCTGACCATGAGAAGGAGTTGTCGCAGCATATCCAGAGGCACATGAAACTCTCCAGAGCTGCTTCCAGTGAAAAGAGGGGAGACAGAGAAGCTGGAGCTGATGGTGGAAAAGTAGTAGTCGGGGTCCACTGCGCTGCCGTCGGGGAGGTATGAGCCTGAGGAGGAAAGGAAGGAAGTCTTTACAGCTTGTACTCCAATGGGCAATTTGTCCCTGTTGATCATTTACATCCAAAAACATGGGAAAATAAGGCCAGGTTCAGAGACATGCTTTAACATGGCATTTACCTTCAAAGTACTGTGCAGAGGGATCAGCAGGGGA
>NW_026115528.1:0-35994 GCF_001640805.2 Lates calcarifer | reverse complement strand
TGTGTATCATTTATGTTTTACGTTTGTTAGAGTTACACAGTCTCACCAAAGGTTGGAAAAATGAGCTTTTTCTTCACAGTATGACAGGATCATACATGTTGGGGATTTTACTCAGTGTAAACATCAGATTCATTTACCTGAATATATGAAACAAGTGATACACAGAACATATCCTGTCTGTGTGGGAATAACATTCAGTTCTTCATTCACATGATATATGTTGTTTACAATGAGTGAAATCCTTAAATACAGGACTCCATATTTCATAATGCCCAGTGACACATTTCTCCAAAAATCAGCCTGATAAATAAATGAGCCTGATAAATCAGAGATAAATAAATCAAAATAATAAATCAGCCTGATAAATTAGAGATGAATAAATCAGCCTGCATGCTCACAGAGTTTGACCACTATTCAGCTGCACTGAGTTTGTGAGCAGCAGGCTGCTGACAGCTTCATCTGATGATGCTGAAATGAGAGAAAATAATTTAAATAAATATTATTTGAAAAATAATTTTTCTCACTCTTCAGTTGCTGAATAAATAAATAAATATTCTTTCAACTGTAATGTTATTCTTTTAATTTTGCACAGTCTGGGGTTTATCATGGGCTCAGTAATTAAGGTAATTTCAAATTTTATACATATATGTATATAATTATTTAATAATTTTTATATTATTTCATATATATATTATATTATATTATATATAAAATAGTAAATACTGCTCTGGACTTTAGATTTCTCTATCATCTGAACACTCAGTGCTGCTCCAGTATATTCTACAGTGGGTCATATTCATGTCAGCCATGTTTTTTTCAGTGCAGTCAAAAGGAATGAAAAGTTAAAGTGTGTAACCTGGTGTTCCCTGATGCAAAGCTTCAGCTCAGTGTGTGGAGCCTTGTTAATGTAGAAAGAGTGAGACATCACCTCCTGCTACTGTCACTGGTGATAAATCTTCTCCTGACTCATCTCAGCGCTCTACTCCACCATCACCATCACCGCTCTCGTTTTCTTTCATCCTCGCCTCTGGTTTACGGGGCCGTAGAGACGACAAAAGCCCCGCAGACTTTCACCTCCTCCTCCTCCTCTCTGCTCTGCATCAGCTTTCTCATCACAGCGGACACATATCACCCAGGTCGCCTCTTCTCAGGAGACACAAACATCTGAACTGAGTTTAGGAAATGTTTAGGAAAGAGTTTAAATTTCTCCTCAGATTCACTTCAGATGGTAACAGTGGAATAATAAATTTACAAGACTTAAAACTTTTTTACTCACACACCGTCAGTCAGAGTGTCTTCAAACAGCTCGGATAGCTCTACTTTTTCTTTTCAAACACTCATCTCACAGAGATCTTAAAAACATCAAATCAAATTGTTATGAAGAAAGACATTTATACAGAGTATATAAATGTTACAGTGACTTATTACAGTGTGTCGTCTGGTATTTCACATCAGGTGCTTTGTCTCACAAATGACATCTCACATTAAAACCATCTTCAGTAGAAGTCTTTACCAGAGCAGCAGAAAGCTCCGCACATGTCACTGCTGTGTCCTGGAAAATTCACCTTAATTCAATTTTGACAGTTTCTGTTATAATTTTTTTAAAGTTTTATTCCTTAAATGAAACTGTTTACTCTTAAATTTTATATGTAGTACTGTGTTTATGACTTCATATAAAAAAGTGTAATAATAATAAGTAATAATAATAATAATAATAATAATGATCAGTGACAATTCTGATAATTGATTATTTGTAATTTCAGATGCTAAAACTGTTTCCTGTGTCTTCAGTGTTCTGTGATAATAAACTGAATGAAAAACAAGTCATCTTGGACGTTTGTCACCATTTTATGACATTTATGAACCAACTGACTGAGTTATAAAAGATGATAATCAATCATAAAAATAATCTTTAGCTGTATGTTAAAACAGTCTTATATGTTATGAACAGTGAATTGTTCGAGGTGATATGAAACTAATGTTTACGTTTGGAGAAGAATAAACATGTCAGTCAGTAACAATAATCTCTGAACCCAAACCACTGACACTCTGTTGAGTGGTTGTACAGTGAGTGACACATAACGATCAATGAGAGGAAATCTGTCTCTGAAAACTTGTGTAAACAGGGAACATTTAATCAGTTAATTTTGCTGCAGTCCTGTGCAATATGAATCCAAATTTTTAGAAATATTTCAAAAATTTTTGAACAAAAAAAAATGAAACTAATGTAATGAACTGACCACAAGATTAGTAAGTCACTGTTGTTTATGTTGTAAAAAGCACGTTTGAGTTTTTTTCTTGTATATTGACTGATTTCTAATTTGACATGTGGTTCCTGACTTAACAGGACCTCGCTCTGAAAACCACATCCTGCTGATCGAACTCAAAAAGGGACAACAGCATCAGAGCTGGAGAGAGGTCGACAGTTGGCGACAGCCTGATGAGACACAGTGGAGTTTTTACCAGAGGCTGCAGAGTGAGGAGAGAGAGAGGACAGGACCGAGGGACAGGAGAGGACAGGTGTCACCTAACCTGATGTCTCACAGATGAAAGCACAGGTATCTTGTTGTGCAGCCGTCCACATCTGTCCTCAGACTGAGAGGCTGTTTAAACCTGCACAGGCTCATGTTGTTAAAGTGTGTTCAGACAAAGCTCGTTAAGATATGGTCGTTTTGGTTTGACATTTTTGCCTCCATGACGTCTAATGTGACTCTTACTGAATGTAAAGACCAGCTCTGTAACTCCACTGAAATATGGATTTGATCATTTACCAGAGAAGCTGTATTTGAGGCAGCAGTGTTGATGCAGCACGTGTTGTGTGGGTGTTTGTAAAACTGGAGCTCACAGTCTGTTTAACACACAGAATATGATTAGAAACAGTCTCAACTCAATCTGATTAATATTAAAGCAACAAATTTGCTTTAAAATAACAAGAAAATCTAGGCTACATTTCCCTTGTATTATTAAATATCTTCTAAATGAATTGTCATATTTTGCTTTGTGAGTTGATAAAGTAACTTTTATATTTCTAAATGTTGTTATATGAAAAACATTTAATTTCTAGTAAATTATGACTCAAAGCATTTGTATTTAGATCAACTCCAGTTTAATTATTCACAACCCAAAAAAATGAGAAAGAAAACAAAAAAGGCTCTTTAACAATCTACAGTCATCGTATAATTTCTCAGCATCAGAACAGATTCACCATCTGAATGTTTCCTCCTTCTGGATAATAATCATGATAGACTAACACAACATCTCCCTTGTGCTTCTTCTAAAACACTGTGATACTATTATTACTGTCATCCTCTCTCTGGGACGCTCAGAGAGGATCACCCAGGTCCTAAAGCTGGACACGAAGAGTTTGTCAAGCTCAGGAGTTATTTTAGTATCTTAACCTGTTGAACTGAGGCCAGCTGAGACTCTGCTCTGCGTCTGCGGTGAGCAAAAGACAGAACTAAACAAGAGGACGATGTGAGCACCATCAGCGGGCCTTTTATTCTTCATGCACATCGCGTCCTGTGAACAGATCACAACACCTGATCACCCTCACTGTTCGGGGGCTGTGGTGACAGTGTCAGATCCAGACTGTGTCAGCTGGCGCCATCGTGTGGAGCTGTGAGGCAGCAGCAGAGAGCTCGGCCAGAGCGTCAGATACATCTCTCAGACGTTTGGTTATGAACTGTTGGTGAGCAAGGTCTAGTAATAAAGAGTTTGTACATTGTACCTAATGATTATTAACTGTTAATTAATCATTACTAATAGTTAACGATCAGCTCGGAATAAGAAGACACTGTGGCTGGCAGGTTGGCTGCTGTTTATTTCTTTCTACCTGGTAATAGTCTGCAGCTGTAAAGGTTAATATGTTACCACAGAGTGTGTTTTTGGTTCAGACAGTCAGAGGCGAACAGAGAGCTAAAGAGACTGACGACGTCTCCTGCAGCACCAGCTGCTCCTCATTAGGACTGAGTGGAGTTTCACTCACCACTGTCTTAACTCCATGTAGGATTGGCTGTTAGTAAACTACAGGTAGAAGTGCTTAAAGCGTTAACAGGATATAGACCTTACACTTGGTCAAACTGCTGATGTGAACTGAGAAGATTTTAAATGACATTTCACAAGTATAAATGGAATATACCGCAAATTACAAAATGTTGTGTTAAACTAAATAAGCTGTGATATTTCCAGCTCACTCTGAACTCCACGAGTACAAACTGAAACACACAGATGTCTTAATGTACGCACACAGAAATAAAACTAATTCCTAGCTACATTCCCAAACAGTTGGCAGTTAGTTTAATACTTTAATAACATTTGGACCCTAACCCCTGAAGGTTTGATGTTGTCACCTGGTTTAGTAAATCATCTGACGGCAGCCTGCAGTCACACAAACTGAGTGATGAGCTGCTGCAACACAGTCCAGAGATTTCCACAGTCTGACAATCCAAAACACTGTTCTTATTTATGACCTCTCCGTCTGACAATGCTCCAGATATAAACTCATCTAAGACTAATGCTTTTTGTTTCAGATTATTAAGACTTTGATAAGGCTGCCTGTTCAGACGTTCATTCTGAGTTTGACCCAAAATGTTTATCCTGTCAGGGCGACACCCCAACATCTGCCCATGTATCAGTGATCCACGACACTTTCTGATAAAGACACGTCTGACACAGCGCTGATCTGATCTGACAGGAGAGTCACTATCCTCTACAGATACAACCACAGCTCCCATCAGTCCTCTGACATACAAAGCTGTAGCCGTTAAATGCTACACATCCATTTTCATGTTTTTTATATTACACAGCACACACTCAACTTCAGCTCGGAGTATGATGAAAACACAGAGGATGGACGCTGGGGTCAAACTCTGAGATGCAGCAGATAAACTGTAACTTAAGTTGGAAAACAGGTTTTTAACAGAAGAAGAGAAAAACAACAGCAGCGGACACGCCTGCTCCTAAAACGTCCAAAAGTTTGTTTGTTTTTTTTTGTTTTTTTACCATGTCATTAATTTAACTAACAACTGAAACCAGGGACCTCAAAACCAGTGTCTGAAAAAACTACAGCCAGCTTTAGTACCAGAGACTGTCAGAGATCACTGATTGGCTGCTGGTCCGCCCTTCCTATAATCACACAGCTGCTAACTGCTACAGAACAACCACTGTCTACCTCTCTTTATGTTTTCTAACTCTGAATCGACGACCGACTCGCCTCAGCGCTCAGTCTGAGCTCCCTTCACTGACTCCATTCTTTTGGTTTTTGGAGCAAAAACACTGGTGTGTTAATAGCAGTACAGTGTTTTAGAGGCTGGGACCAATTTGGATTCAATTCAGTCACTTCAACATACAGCTCGTATCACTGATGACAGGAATATTTTCACTGTATAAGTGTGACAGTATTGGCACTTTAGTTTGAAGACACACCTCCTGACACTGCTACAGTGCAGATCTCACACTGATCCTCCTGCTTCAGCTGGTCGATGTCTGGAGCTGGGGAGGACATTTAGGACTGGAGGCCGTGACCGGGACGCTACGACAGATCATGTTTAACTGCTCTGAGAGGAGACGCAGCAGATAAACATGATTTTGAGAAGTGTAATAGAAATTTAGAGAGGTGGTATAAACCTCTAAAACACCATTTAATAATCTTTCATCAGTTACCTACATTACAATTCCAGTGATATTATTTGAATTGATTAAATTGACACAGAATTGATCGCCAACCTTTATATTTTCACTCAATAGAACTATACAGACCACATGTATTCTCACTGATAGTGTGAACTTATAGAAATAAAACTATATTCTTCTGGTAATCATTGTCAAGCATCAGTTCATGTTCAACAAGCAGATGTAGAGAGGAGGAGCGGAGGTGAGGACAGAGGAGGAGGGTGAGCGAGATGAGGACAGCACACCACACTATCTATATTTCACCTCTAACACACAGAAGACTGTGAGGTTTTAACACACACTTCATCAGAGGGGATTTGTTGATACACAGGCCTGGCCTGGTCTAATCCCACCTCCAGGTCTCCTAAACGGGGGACCCAAGCTTCTGAAAGGTGAAGACAGCCGTAAGACTCAGAAATACTTCATCGGACAAGTGGGCAATCTAAGATGCCTTCTACAGCAACACATGCTATAACATTTTAAAATCATCTGCTAGTGCTCCTGTCTCACTTTGTCTTCCTAGCGGTTTGAAACTACAAACAGATGGTACCAAACATCTGCAAACAACTGGAAATGAAAGCTGCCTCTGTGTCCAGCTGCACCAAGAAATGGAGATAAAATCTTGGGGAGGTCTTAAACATTTGAATTCACTACAAACAGGAAGGACATCCATTTCTTTAAGCTGCAGTAAAAGGTGTCGCTTGCAGTGACAAACCCACTAACTATTATTACCATGCTCTTTCAAATACCTCCTTTAGCACATTGCTAAACTCCACCCACACCAACCATTTATCCAGCAGCAGCAGCAGCAGCTGTTTTCAGAGAAAAGCTCTGATGAAGCACTATCTGGTTCAGCGGCAAACAGCAGACAGACACAGCTCGTAGAGACCGAGCGCAGTGGAGTATTTAGCAGCTAAACAACCAGATATCCCTTTGAAATCCATAAGAGACCAAAAACAGAGCTAAAAGAGAGAGGACACCTGTAGCTGGGGCTGCTGTCTAGTTCCCAGTGTGTTAGCAGTTAGCTCGTCAGCTACAGTAGTTCAACAGTCAGCTTTGCCTGAGCAACAAACTCTGCAGTTCACTTCATCTGTCAATGTTAAATTCAAGGAAACAAAACAAAGCAGTGTCATTGTCTTTGGTTAAAGAAAATAAAGAGTGACTGGTTTCTGGACTTACTGGTGAATCTTCTGCCCACTGTCCACAGGTAACTGTGTATCATGAACTTTACCTGCCACTCTTATCACCTGACACGTCTATGTTTGGAGCCTGGAAGAGCCGATATACGAGGCAGCTACAGCTCAAACCCTGCATATTAAATGAACCTAATGTAGGAGCCATACTGTGACAGCCACTCACTCGTCCACTGAGCCCCTGTGGAGATAAAACTAGGACGTAAACCTTCCATCAGGAGCTGCTTCTCCGTGCAGACTGTGCTCTTGAATAACAATGTGAAGCTGACAGATTCTGGTCACAGAGCTACTGGACACTGATGTTGTGTTACAAACACTGATCTCTGTCATGTTTTTGTCTTGTGGGGTGCACTTGTGTGTTTGTAAGGTCTGTCTGATTGCCAAATAGCAACACACACACACACACACACACACACACACACACACACACTTGAAATGGAAGATCAGGTAAAAGGGAGTGATGGAGACAAGGAGGAGAGTGAGTGCATGATGGGCCATATACAAGTGTTTTAACATTTAAACACAACGCAACAACCTGAGACTAGTGGGGGGTTATAGGATGACAGAGGGAGGGAAAAGGAAAGAGAAAGAGAGAGAAAGAGAAAGAAGAGAGAGACAGAGAGAGAGAGAGAGAGAGAGACATAGAAATAGTGCAACAAAGATAAGTAAAGCAAGACACCTGTTGAATCTGGGAGTATGGTGGACAGGAAGAGGGAGGGCAGAAAAGGTAAAAAGACAAAGGAGAGAGAGAGAGAGCTCTGGGAGGGAGGAGAGAAGGGGGAGACAGTGAGGAAGGGAAGGATTGAGAAGAAGATTTGAGACATAGGAGCAGTAGTGCTTTCAGGAGTATGGCTGTGGAACTCCATATCCTGGTCTGTAGATGGGTCTCCCCGTTGGTGACTGAGAATTGGAATAGCTGGGCCCGGCGGGGTAGCTGTAGCCGCCGTAGCTGTAGGAGGCCGGGTAGGGTGCGGGGCCGCTCTGGGGGTGGCTGGGGGTGTACTGGCCAAACGCTGAGCCTGGGTGTGGGGCAGGGAATGAGGGTTGGGTCGGGTAAGGGCAGGAGGCCGAAGCCACGGGCCCAAAAGCGGGCCTGGGGCTGGGGTAGCTCCCTGCTGGGGCGAAAGGGGAGCCGGAACCTGGGTAGGGAGGGAACTGTGACGAGGGGTTGGCCGGACCGGAGCCTGCCGCTGCCGCCGCTGCTGCAGGGGGAGGGTTGGGTGGGGAGACAGGGTAGGGACTGTAGGGGAGGCCGGAGGAGCACCCTGCGGACGAGGACGCCGGCTGAGAGGCGTTTTGGTAACTGGAGGACTGAGGTTTGGAGTTCGGCTGCTGCTGATTTGTCGTCGTCGCGGTTGTTGTCTGTTGATCCCACGGGGAGGGTGTGGTGGCGGGGTCCTGGCTGACGCCTACTGATGATGTCATGGTGGTGGGATTGCCCTCGCTCCTCTGTCGCAGGATGTCCTGGAGTTTCTCTATCCGCACCCGTCTTTTGTGAGCGAGGGAACGCAGGGAGAGGAAGCGGTCGAGGAAGGAATCCAATGGGAGAGAGCCCTCCAGAAACTCATCAGCCAGAGCCTGCAGACAGACAGACACACACACACACACACCCAGTGATTCCTGCTGAGCACATCACAGCACTGCAAGTACCAAGCCTCCTCGTCACAATAACTCTGGATAAGTAGGTCCAGTCTAGATATGATGAGATGAGATTGACTACACCTTGTCCATCTAGGCTACAGTGACATTCAAACATCAAGTGAAGTTTAAGTGAATCCTTTTTATCTACATTTATGTATGAATTTGTCTGGACAATGATGTAGTGCACATAGCGTGTATTCAGAAAGTATTCAGACCCCTTTACTTTTTTCACATTTTGTTAAGTTGAAGTCTTATGCTAAAGCTAAAATAAAAACAAAAAACATTTTTACCCTCATCAATCTACACTCAATATCCCATAATAACAAGGGCAAAACAGAACTTTAGCAATGAGACTGTAACTGAAACAACACAGTGAGTGAGTGAGTAATCAGACTCTTTGCTATGACACTTGAAATTTAGCTCAGGTTCCTCCCATTTCTCTGGATCATCTTTGATTGGTAGAAAATAACCTCTTTAATGTATGTCTCTTTGTGCCTCTGCACACATACAGCATGGAGATCAACACAGGAGAGTCAGGTTGACAATTTGTCACATTAAGTTTAATAAAAGCTGTTAAAAAAAGTGCTATAAATCCTGCTACACCCCTGACAAGAGGACAGGCTTTGATCCTTCTTAGCTGTCAGTGAGGAAATACTGGAGAATTTATCAAGGCATCTTACAGAATACCATCATGCTGTGATACTGCTGCTAATGTAAGAAGCTACATCATGATATATCACAGTATTACCAGAGCAGGGAGCTTCTAAGAGACGCACTGTGAATAAGGACATGCGGCACATGTGGAATGTGGCACAAAAAGAAATAATCCCTAAAAATTGATGAAAAATCATGATAAATAATCATGGTCTCAATGCTGATCAAAATAACTGTGATTATGATTGTGGCCATAATTGTGTAGCCCTAAACTGAGCATTAAGTATGCAGCTTACACAGCCACCGTCATGTGTGTCTGTGTTTTTAACCTGGTAATTTGTTGCTTCAACCTTAAATCTCCTCACAGCTGCTTATGCCACATATCTGTGGCCTTCCAACTGAAGATTGTCAGCTAAATGTCGAACATGAAAAATCTGCTGTAAGCCAGCTGCTAACACCTGCATGTGTGTGTGCAGTCTTACACAGTTACACACTGACCTCTGACTCTGCCTCGGTTTTGCTGCCCTCTGTCTGTAGTCTGGAGAACAACGCCTCTGGAGACACCTGACCCACCATCCCATCTGAGGAGGAGAAGAGGAAGAGTGGGGGATGGGAGGAAGAGAGAGAGAGAGAGAGATAAAAATACATCCCAACAGGAAAACTGGATCTGGTGTGTAGTGACATTATTACAGTGGTAAGTGTGACTGGATACAGAAAAACCACAGCAATCTACAACATCTTCACGTATCAGATTAGATTTTTCTGTTACACCCAAAATTAAGAGAAAATCCTTGTCCATAGTTCAGTCATGTTGGAGACTGTGAACGTAGACCATTCTCATGTGTTCTACTTGTGTCCTAGAATTGTACAGTTTTAGGGAAACGTTCATTTGGTTATCGTTAAAATTCTGGGGTGTGATATACAGAGATCATGTATGATGTTGTATTTTGGTAATATGACAGGAGATACTGTGTTAGGAGAAGACCAATATTTACTGAAGATCACAGCACAAGAAAACTGGATGTGAATTGTGAATTGTGAAAACAGTGTAGAGAGAAATGTTTTAGCCCATAACTCAAACACTGTACCCACATTTCTGGCTATAGTTTCTTTCCACAAAATTGCAAAAATATGAAACCTATTTTTTCAAACTCCTCCAAAGCTGTATGTCCAATCTGCACCAAGCTAACCACTTCGTATGTCTGGATTCTCATGATGAAAAGTTATCAGAAGAATTTTCATAACCACTGCCTGTCGCGTCCAGTCAAAACAGAGAGAACAGCATATCTTGGCAGCAATGACTGCCATTAGCATGAAACTTGGTCCAATAATTTGTCACGCCCTGCTGAGTCAATGTGAAAAATGTGGTGCCAATCAGCTACTAGGGGGTGCTTTGGTTGCAAAATACTGAAATATATAATTATTTTTCCAAACTACTCTGACGTCGAGTGTGAGAAACGTGAAACAGCATGAAACTTTGCATGTATCACCTGTGTCCTCTCATGACGACAAATTACTAAAAGAGTTCTGATCATACAAAAACTTTTAAAGTTACAATGGAAAAACTTGTTCTCATACACAGGAAGTGATGTCATATCTTCACATATTTCTCTCTGATTAACATAAAACTTGACTCACTGGTTTGCCGCACCACAGTGACATTATGTCCAAATTTTGGCATATTGGCCACTTGGTTACACAAAGTTGAGAAATATGTTTGGATAACAGTAGAGACTGAAACCCCTCACTGAAGTTGTTCCACCACCTCCTGGACATTTTCCATGTTTTATGGCAGCACAGTTCAACCTCAGTTATTGGCTAAGTTGGTTGTAAGTTTGATCCTCCATTACACTCGTGATGTTAAGTGACTGTACCTCAGCTCATCTCTCAGTCCATGTCCAAGTCAACATGGTCAACTGTGTTTAACTGAGTCATAATATCAACTGTCCTAACACCGACCGATCAGTGTGAGGAGGTCTTAGACTCCCACCCCCAACTCCCACCTCTCATGGAGCAGTGCTGTCTGTAGGTTTCTCTGACAGCCTCCAGCTGAGAGTATCTCTCCACCAGCACCTCCTTCTGAGACTCCAGGCGAGGCTTCATGTCCAGGTTTTGCTCAGCCAGGCTGCGATTTGCTGCCAGTGCCATCTCTCTCTCCAACTGAATATTCTGAATCTGAAGTGGAGACAGACAGATGTCAAACACTGGTAACAACTACATTTAAAGCACTTTGTGGATGTCACTAAAGGCAGAGGGATCATGGTGTAGGTTGAAAGACTGGGCACCAACCCTCAATACTTCAATGTGTCATTCAACATTCAAAGTCCAATAAAAAGTATGAACAAGCTAAAGGGAAAGCTGTCTGTAAACAGACTGATTATCTTAGTCTGCTATGAATGAGAAAAAAAGCCCTCCCTGTCTCTGCCAGCTGTACCTAATAATAATAATAATAATAATAATAATAATAATGCTCTTTGGAAAACTGTTTTTTCTATAGTGATCTGCAGTAATAGTTATTATCACAGCCTTTGCTTTATTTTCCTTCAGGAGAGACAATAATGTTCCAGTTTTTCAAATTGGAAATGGAAAAACTGGAGCATAAAAACACCATCCCTTTATCCACATATATCTACCATCCACTACCTGTTTTTCATTTTAGGAAATGGAGAATGCAAAGAAATAAATACACGAAGACAAAAGAATCATTTCTTTTATAAGAAATAACCTGCTTGGATCAGTTTAGAGACACAGCGTAAATTACCACGGCAGCAGGCCTCAGGTAAAACCTGTCCACTCTTTGTAGTACAGGTTAATCAGGAAATTACACCTGACGTCACTAAGTTACTCTGATAAGCCAGTAACCTCTTTTTGTAGTACAGACCTCTGGCTTGCTAACTCTTGACTCCAATTAGCTCCTTGTGTGCGTTAGTAGTTAAAATAGATTGTGTAGGTTCCTAATTCTAAGTTGGTTTAAGTTGTTAGATGTTAGATGCACATTTTAAACAAAAAGATTCAAACAATGAGGGAAACGTAGGACTGGGTGATATGGCCAAAAGCTAACTAATCCAGGGGTATTTGTAAGTGTAGGCTGTGGGCCAGATGGTCATTCAAGTCACGTCACTGATGCTTTTTAAATAATATCTAAAATCAAACCAAATGAAGGATTTTTGTCATCAAAAGTCTGGATCTTCAGCACTTAGAGAAACAAGCTGAGCAAAAAGCCACCCAGTGTTATTTTAAGAGTCTGGTCTGTTTGTTTAGGGGAGGACACCTCTGTGGATAATTCATCTACCAGTAAATCCATCTGAATGATGAACACTGAAGGAATCCCACAATAAAAACAAGCTCAGCTAAGGTTAGCAGCAGCTCAGCTAACAGCTAACAGCCCCCCGATGTCCTGTATTCACTGAGGAGCACCAGAAAAAAATGATTTTTAACATAAAACCACTTTATTCAGTGTTTTTTCAAGTTTTAATTGTCAGGTCTGTTTGTTTTGGAGAGGAGGGGACCTCTGAGGAGAAATAATGACATGTATGAGTTGTTTACCAATGCAAAAATAAGTTCAGCTAAATTCAATGTGTGGTTGTTTTATCACCCAGCCCTAGATAAACGTATGTAAAAATAATCCCAGTGAGATAAAGACTCAGGTGTCTGAACACCTGGTTTACAGTTTGTTATACTTTTACAATGAACTGACATCAGTTCATCACAGATTTCTTTATATGGTGATTCGCTGCAAAGCTCCAACTCCAGGAACATGTTCTCCCAAAAAAGTCTACCTTATAGGCATTTAATGTACTTCGGGATACAAACACACAACGGTGCAGGTTTACTGTACAGTTTTTTGGCAACAGCAGAATAATATATAGCTTTGGTATTTCCTAGCAGCAGACATTTTCCACTTTAGTCAGCATCTTTCCCCACATACTCAACTATAAACAGACACATCTACGGAAAATAAATTATATATAGACTGTGACTGAAAGACTAATACAATAAGTATGTAATGGGAACAGACATCCTGCTGTAATCTTTGCTGCTGCAGATGCTTGTCCTGTCCACTCTCATATTCTAGATCAGATTCAGCCTCGAACAAGATTTGAGAAGTTGACATTTTCAATCAATAACATGATGTTTCTGACCTTTAGTTACTAGTAACTTCGTTTTACAGTTTGTTTTCAGAACTTCCTCTTTAATATTGTCTATGGGACAAATGAATGGGACTTTCGCTGCAGGAACCAGGGCCAGCTGAAACAGTTCCTCACATCTCACCACTGTATTTTTCCAGTAATGAGTGTGTTGTTGTGTGCTGTGCTGTTGTTGTCAGTCTGTGACTGTGAGCTAAGAGTAACTGATGCTGATTTGTATTGTGTCTATATGTACAATGACACCAGGAGGAGGAGCTGGCGTGATACACAGTCAGTTTGGATTTTTAATTAATTAGAGCGACAGTCTGGATGGTTTGTGTCACGTGATTACTGAGAGGTTCAATTAACTAAACACCCCGCAAGTTTCCAGAAGTTGTAGATCAAAACCCTGACTTTTCACAGAGGCATTTTGTATGAATGCTCACCCTCTTTGAAAGCCAGACTGGAAAATGGAAGCCTATGGAAAGTAAGGCATCATTTTTACCTCATCAGACTCCAGAGCCATAGACTCCACCCTGTCCGGGTTGTCCAGGAGATCCTGTAGCTCTGATTGGCTAAGGTCCTGGAGCTTCTCCATTTGATTTGCCAGGATGGCTGTCCGTCACATGGAAACCAGGAAATGAAAGTTAAAAACAATGTTTAGAGACAGAAAGTGAACAGTCACAGGCCTTACTTCTGAATCTTAATGTCCCTAACCTCGAGTAGATCATTAAATAGTCACTGACTTATCAAAATAAACCATGTCGCCTACAGCTGCTTCTCCATTAAGTTCCTACTATGTAGGAGGTCTATGACAAATGTGGGTATTTGTTTTTTTATCAACACAAGTGTTGGTACAGATATACAGACAGCTGGCTACTAGCTAGCTAGCATATTAAAGTCATCCTGTAGACACACAGTGGAGGTGAGTGTTCACCGAGGAGAGAGAAGGCTGAAAATGAGCTGCCACTTACACGATGCTAGCAAACCAAATCCCGCCTGACACTGCGCCGTGGTGACATCCAACACTACCTCTCTGTTCCCACTGACAGCTGACGTGACACGGCCTCGAGATCTTCGACCTGCCCTAACTCCGTCCGCCGAATCGAATCGTTAGCTAGCTACTCGGCGACGTCTGGTCTCAGCTGATGGTTCCGCGTTCAGCTATCTGATGACAACAACAGTCGGTATGATCGCAATGTCAGGCACTCAGCCACCGTCAACTTCGAGGGAAGCCCAGCGGTTTGTCGATCAAAAACGGAACCCAGGATGACGTCGCTGTCCCCTAACGACCGCTGTCACGCGCCTCTGTGTCGCGATAAAGTTTATATTACTAAACACGTGCCCGCAGTCGACAGAACGCGTTAGAAAAGCGCCAAATATTAGCTAAAATGAAGAAAGTTTCACTCAACACTGGCAGAAACCGCCGCCATTTTAGGAACTATCCACGTTCCGTGGTTTGCGGGGGTGTTCGGGCAAAACAAAAACATTCTCAAACAGCACTAGTCAACTAAAATTAACTGATTTCTACATTTCCAATTCTTACCGTTTGCCGATATGCGTAGGAGTATTTTTTTCGACTGTGGCCGTTTTCCTTCTGCTGTCCCCTACGTGGCAGGGTAATGGTGGGGTCCTGTGTTCAGCTGATATAAGGGAAACCCCTTCACTGTGTGACGGTGATGTTCCAGCTCCCAGTGTCCGTCCACCGGTGCTGTCAGTGGATGTATATCTGTCACTCTGCTCAGCTGCAGGATCCGCCACAGAGACCGAGCTCAGATAGAAAGTACGACGGTACCACTGTCTCAGTTATAGCGGCTGCAATCAGTGGCTTCGTTAATGTTTATGCATGATTTATTAATGCTTCATGGTTCACTTATTAACATTTACAACAGCAGACCTGATAAATCACTGTCGAGCACTTAAATGATTTATTAACATTTAGTAGTATTCAGTTCAAGCAAATTGAGAAAACGCCTTCGCCAATTTAATAACACGCAACAAAACTAAACAGACAAATGCAGCAAATATTCTTGACACAACCCATCACAGATATAGGCTGCAGGTAGCAGCAACACTACTGACCAGTAGTCAATAACTTCAGAAGTCACAAGGTGCTGAACAAGCGCTACTCAGGCAGGTTAATAAAAAAAGTGGATATTTGCACGTTTTCTGTCGACAAAGGTTGTGACAAGACATGTTCCTCTCCCTGTGTCAACCTTCTCTAACTTTCCCCAGGTGTTCAGCAGGTGCAGCTTCCAGGCAGAGATACACCGAGATGTCCCGTCTTCCTCCCGTTCACTGGTCACGGTTTCAATCAATACCAACACTTATTACTATATTATTTTTCAGGCATCTTGTATCAGTATGATACTAATGAGAGAGAGAGTAATGAGTAATATTAAATAAATAAAAGTGGTAACAATAAAGATTATTTAAAGTTTGTGGATTTATTGAAGGAATGTTATACAACAGTAATTCTAAAATAACAAAATAATACTTCATATAAGACCTCAATCGGTTGTGTTATTGATTGAAGTCGTTTTTACGATGTGCATATCACTTTATACAAGTGGAGACATTCATACACCAACATGCAATGTGGTCTTGTGCAGATATTTAACTGTTGTTCTCAAGGGTTTATGAATTAAATTATATTGTTCACAATGAAAGACAGGCCTTCATGTTTAACTTGCCTAATACATGTAAAACAAAAGACATGATCAGCAACAACACTCAGGGAGGCTGTAGTGTTTAAATGACGCCATTCTCCTCTGACCTCTGGCATCAATGAGGCATTTTCACCCAGAGAACTGCTGCTCCCTGGATACTTTCTGTTTTTCAGACCATTCTCTGTAAATCCTGGAGATGGCTATGAGGAGTTTCTGAAACACTCAGACCAACAACAACCATGAATGCATTGAATTGCTGCCATGTGATTGGCTGATTAGATGTTTGTCTTAACGAGTAGTTCAACAGGTGTACCTAATTAAGTGGCTGGTGAGCTACACATCAGTTGGGATGTGTAGTCAGAAGGCTGCCACTGTTAGTTTACCTGGAAGTCCTCACTATTGAAGCCACTGTGGATCTAAGTTTGGTTGACCCTTCAAACTTGCCTCCTCCAGGAATAGGCCATGATTTACCATGTGATTAATGACTGTGGCTCTGATTTAATCAGAAACAAGTGTTCTTGCTCCTCCATGACATCATAAAGAAAGCAGAGACAGCCCCTTTGTGTATGTGGTAACGAGGCACAGATAAGGTACACCTGGACAGGTCGTTAGCTGAAATGACAGTCAGGTGTTTCTGTTTTTACTCCATGCACATTTTAATGCAAGTATGACCACTTAAGTATAGATGAGAATCAGAATAATTGTCTTATATCAAGAAGACAGTTTCATTAGTCTGTCACAATGCAGCATATTTCCATCCAATCATCTGAGTTTTGTTAGGTTTGTTTTGCTGTAGCTGTACTGAATGTTGCAGGTGGTGAACACTGACTGAGAGGGGTATTCATGAAGAAGAAGAAGTGGTGATTGAATGCCTTTTGTATTAAGGCAATGCAAAGGTATACTAACTTAGTTCATGTAGTTTACTGATGTGGTGAATGTGTTGGGACATTGTGTGTGAAAACAGTTGTCGTCTGTTAATGAAGCTTTAGAGGCGTTTTGCCTGTAACAAGAACTGAAATTCTGGTAAACAGACAGAAAAACACAAATTTATCAGCTACTGATGAAAACAATTGTATTGGCCTTCAGTCTGCCAAAGTACAACAGATTATCTAGTTTACAGCCAGGCAGATGACAATAAACAAATAGTTGAAAATATTTGGATTGTACAGTATAATGTCAGCCCTGTGATAGACTGGTGATCTGTCCAGGGTGTGCCCCACCTCTCACCCAGTGACAGCCCTCTGATGGCAGGTTTATGTAGAGCAGAGTACTCTTAAGAATAAGTGCATGTGCTTAAGATATTTTCATCACACCCTAAAATCTCTACGTAACATATCTGCTGGGAATGATGGCGATGGAGCCTTGATACTAAACTCTATGGTTTAAAATGTGAATGAAAGATAAAGGAGCAGGAGGTGAAAATAAACTTCTTAAAATCTGCTGTTTGTCTCAACACTTGTTAAACTTCTGTCCTGTCAAATGACCACAGGTCCCAGGATGGAAAACTAGTCTCAGTCTTAGAGACAGTTCACACCACTTAACTCAGACACGGCTGATATTTTGAAGTTTGCTGTGAGGTGTTTTCCCCTACAAACATACAGAGGTACAGACTATGAAGACCATACACTGTAATACAGCAAAAAGCTCCTGCTTCAAAAATGATAATCGAGTTGAAAAACATACACACATTTTTATTTTCTTTGATGTGTAAAACATGTAAAACATTACAAAACAACACATGAATGCTATTTGTTTTGTGTATCTGTGATGGGGAGAACAATATTCAGAGATTCACAGAGAGCAGGTTTGAATATTTACAGTGCTTTTTGTCACATATTATTTCCCACCCTAGAAAAAAATATAAGTAGAGATTACACATATTAAGTCTCTGTATTTGGTTCTAAGTATTCCAATACCAGTCCAAGTTGTTATCTCTGGGGGGGCTTGTTAAACTTGTTAAACATTAAATATTTTGGAAGAAAGTCATTTTTGTTATTGAGTTACCACATTAAAACATTCAGTAATGAATGGCCCAGCCTACAGTTAACACACCACATAACTCAGAAATCCTCTATGAAAATAAAACCCAAAGTTAAGTGTTCTGTTAAATGTAGCTCAGCTCCATGGTTTAGTTGTTGTTAGCTGGCTGTGTAGCCGGGACGACCCTTTGAAAAACACAGAAAAGGGAACCAGACTGTAATCCTAAACAGTGACTATATTTTCTGGATTTGGTAACCAGGTGTAGCTGGTTTCCAACTGTTGTCCATCCTGAGTTTTAAAGAGCTGGAGAGCTGATCAGATAAGAGATACAGTATGTGATTCACACTTCACAGAAAAGACAGAAAAAATCTTATCAGAAACACTTATTCCTTTTTGATCCTTTGATCGTCTTTAGGTTTATCTTGGGATCCTGACAACCAGGTTAGGAGCTGATGGCAAACAGGACTCAGACACATACATGTGATGTTCTACAGTGTAAAAATCGACATATCAGTGCTCTGCGGTGGACAAACACTGTGACTGAGGCTGTTTCTAAATGACCTCAGACCTAGTTTGGCATTTCTGTATTTTCCAAGGTTTGTTTAGTTGTTGGTGGTTGAGCTGATGATGAAGAGTTCAACACACGGATGTCCTCTGTGTGTGTTACTCTGTTTTGAGTGCTTTGAGGGCAGAGACAGACAGGAGGCAGTGCAGGACCACAGCTCCAGTGTCATAGAGAAGCAGCAGTAGTGTCAAACTCCAACAGTAGGCCTGCAGGAGACAAGAAATACGCTTCACCACTCTATTTTCATTGTTTAAGATTGTGAAACTACGTGATGAAACTGACGTGATCTATAGCAAATATACTAAAATCTACTCTGAAGACAGGACTACATGCACCAGTTTATTCCTCTTATTAGCATAACCATTATGATCTTTCCACCATGTTTTACCTTAACTTGAAAAGAAAAGTTTAATCACACTGACCATCAGGAGTTCCCCAGGACACTCGTAGTATGGTCGTCTGTAGTCGTGGTCAAAGACACCGGGCATGCACGTTTCCTCAGTATTCACAGTGCTGAGGCTGTAGGAGTAGAGGCAGAAGGCAAGCAGCGCTCCCAGCAGCCCGGCCACATTACTGCAGGCACAACCTTGAAGCTGTGAGGAGGGATTGGTTGATTGATTGAATTTATTGGATAATTAAAAAAAAAAAAAACACATATAAAACTGCAGTCATTACACACGCCAAGTTGTAGACAATACAATTAACTTAACATAAGTGATGATTAAATAAACAGCAGGCAATGAGTAGCTATTTCAACACTCAAATTTCTTGGTCAAAAACCTATCTAATAAATAATAAAATAAAATTAATAAAAGTATGACCTGAGTACACTACATGGTGTGAGTTCTGTGAAACACTCACTTTCAAATTAGTGGGCAGATTATTCCACTGTACTGCTGCTCTATAGAGAAATCTGTTTTTTTCCCATTAAGTTATTGAATGATTGAATTGCTATGATTGACTCTTTACAATGAGAAATAGTTAATCAGATATTTTGGAGCCATATTTGTAACTGTTTTGTAAGTGATTATCAAGGCCTTGAAGATCCATCACTGTGACATTTTTAGACAAATTGTACACTGATTACATGAAGGTAATAGTTTGTTAAAGTACAGTAATATATACAAATCTCTTATGAACTTTTAGATCAGTTTATTATGTGAACTTACAAGTTGTCTGCTGGGGTTCCTCTCGTTGGCCATGGTGAATGATCCTCCTGTCACAATCTACAGGACACAGTTGTGGACTGTTAACTGAGAGGTTGATGCTGCTTTAATCAGAGTAAATTACATAAGGCAGAGAATTTGAGAACTTGACACTTGAGTGAGCTAAAATATATATTTCTTACATTAAAATGTGATGTCCTTTATATACATTTATTGGGAAATTAAGAGTTGAAGCTGTTGAAACTATCAACAGTCAGACTAACAATCAGAACAAGAAGCACTAGGTACATACTATCATTCCTAAGACAAGTGGCAGTATGAAGAGTTTTGGTAGAGTTTGATCAGCATAAGCGAGTGGAACAGACAGCACCACCTGGAACAGCCCCAAGAGGATGGTCACAACCTACACAGACACACAGATTTAGCATTGCAACCTACTGAATGATAATTTATTTACTAATTTGGATGTTAGACTTTAAAGTCAAACAACACTGACTCAGACCAGACTGGATAGTGTCCTGAGCTTACCCCAGCAGTTTCAGGGTCAAACCAGGCAGTGAGGCGATGTAACCTGGGTCCAACTGCTGGCACTGCCCCCTCAGAAGGCATTTTACTGCAAAATAGGAAGCTGATGTCAGATTCAATAGTGGATCTTAATGAATGCCAACTGAACTCTTCTGGATTTTCCAAGACTCCTGTGTGACTGCAAGATGATTATATTATTTGTCAATAAATCATGGCATACTTACTAAATAACGGCAGGGTATCAATAAAGTATTTACTGGGACTGGTAACTATTCTAGAAAAAAATGGAAGTAGAGGGTAAGAGAACAAGATGTTAGATGATAAAGGGAATGTAGAAATAAAACACAACATCTCCACAGTGGAGGGTAGCCTCAGCCTCAGAGCCTTCAGGTGGATGCTGGGTGGAGAAATGACTCATAAAATGCTATAGGAACAGTATCATGTGAGCAGTGCCACAGCAGACAGCACTGACAGTTTAAATACACCACCACAGTTAAAAGGGTGCTTGGATTTATGTTGCAGTGTGGGGACATATGAGTGTAGTGATGCCTGCAGGGTTCACTCCATGCATCCCGAGTCCTGAGTTGTTATTTTATTAGCATTAAACAACCACATTCCCACTGAGCCTCACTTATTGGCATTTTGTCAAAGCAGCTGGGAATTTGATGACTGGCTACACTGACTGTTATTGTTATCTTCCCAAGCTCCTACAGCATTAAGTGTGAATAATACACTGTTGCCCATAAAGTTAGAATAATTTTTTCAGACACATTCCTCTTTTTATTCCTATTTATACATATCAGTAATCACCTTTGACCAGGTGCAATGATTACATCCTGAGTCCCAGTCACCAGTTTTGTTTTGAGAAGAGGTAAAAAAAAAAAAAAAACTTTATGGGCAACAGTGTATATGGTGTTATTGTGAAATACTGAGTGGGGACATGTGCATGTACGTAATGATGTAATGATGTAGGAGAAGAGCAGTCAGACAGAGTAGCACTGATTTGCAGAACCTCCTGGTTCTCAACAACACCATGATGTACACTAGATGTAAACAGACTGAGCGCCTGTTGAAATGTTAACCCTTAAACACTTCTAGGATATATGTTCTCTGTGACTGTTCCCTACATTACAATATGCACAACAGATAAAAATGAAAGGGTTCATTAAACTTTCAGACTGTAGTAGAAAAGAAAAGACATGAATAGACCCAAAGAACAGACCACATGATCAGGGACACACCACTAAAGAGGGCAAGGGACAGTGAGAAACCAGTAAAACTAAGTAGCATGGGTGTTGTGCTTGTGCAAGTGCATTCATGTGTGTTTCTGCAGTGTGGGTATCTCTTCAGACACGGAGGAAGGGATTGAGAAATAGAGAACAAAAGTAGGTAGTGAAAGAGAGAAAAAAGGAACAGAGAGGGTGAGTGTGTGTGTGTATGTTAGTTCATCAAAACCACATGTCAGAATCCTCTTAGGAAAGACAGGAATGCTGGAGGATGAGAAGCAGATGTAGTGGGAGGAAGAGGAGAGGAGGAGGAAGAGGGCAGGCAGAGTAAGTAAAGAGTGAGGGCCAAGTAGAGGGGTTGTACAAGGCCCCATGAAAGTGAGGGGAACATTCTGTCCTTTACTGCGTCTAAAAACAAATCATTTATTTTAGGGATTTGGGGTATTTATTTGGAATTTACAGGTGGATCACCATACCCTTAATGAAAGTAACAATCGTTACTAACAATATGTTTATCCTCTAAAGTGAGAGTAAATATACAAGATGGGAGGCAAGGCAAATTTTTTCAGTCACAATACAGAAGAATTTGCGGGAAATGCACAGGGTACATACAAGCATTATTGTTATTATTATGTTAATTAGGCTGCATAGTAAAACTATAGGAAACAGATTTTTTAATCAGCCGCTGAATGTTTGTGGGGAAAACTCTGATACATCACTAAATGAAACTATGAAGGCAAAAAGAGTAAAACATGGCCACCACAAGCCCCTGTTCCAAGGTGTAAGAGGTGGGATTACGGGACTGTGCTGACTGGAGTTGTACTACCAGGGACCTATTTCAGAAAGTGGATTTAGTGAGTTTTTTTAGTCCTAAGTGAAAGGAAACTTTTCTGTTTCAAAAACAAAGATCACTTAAACTGTGAGCTAGCCTGAACTCAAAGCAAGCTAACCTGCTGACTTTTAAAATTTAATATTACTTTACTTTAAGTTAAAAAACTGAATTAAATGTGGGCTAGATTAAAACTGAGTTTTTAAATACAGGCTGCATTAAGTCTGCATGCAAAAAACTGCATTTCAGTTACTATATTTAAATACACTACTACAAGTTGACACATGGTCAATGCAAGATTTTCATCTGCAGATCACCAAAATCATTATTACTGGGTCAGACTATGAGGTTACAGTTATAGATAATTCTATTTTATATCTTCTCATCTTCACTTTGTTCCCATCAGATTACAGCTAAATGAATATATATAATCATTGAATCTAATAAACAGTAGAATTCCAGCTTTATCATTTGTGTGAAGCTTCTTCCTTTAAGACTGAGAGGGAAATTAAAATCTGCTAAATAATGTGGTTTAGTGAACTGAACCCTGAATAAAATATGGATGGCGGATGACCTTTGATTGATTCTTTTCTCCAACTCAGGCTCTGTCACTCGCTGCTGTGATTTTTTCAAGATAAATGTGCATTAGTGGTAAACATTAATACTTCTACCTTCTCTAAAATGGAAGCTCTGCACCTTTTCTTAGTTTACCACAGGTTAAATCACCATGGCAGGCTACTGTCTGATTCCCTGACAAGGTTTATAAAGTTAGTTAGTTAATACCCAGATTTAGCAGTTGACCTTCACCATAGTTTATTACATTCACCAGAGTCAAAATACATGAAACAGTTCCCCTTTTTATTTCAAAGACTAAAACACTGCATATTTTTAATGTATTAAACTGGTAATCTCTCCCTGGTCACCTTACGAGCTACAGTCAGTCTAACACTTAGTCGAAACGGTTTCAGAAAAAGCAGTGTGTTACTCACCTCGACTTTAAGTTTGCAAGTCCTGGAATATCTGAGATGTCTGCAGATGACAGCAGGAAGGTTTGAGCGCCTCACTATTGGACTGTTTCTCTGTCCTCTAAATGAACTTTTAACGGTGAAAAATCCCGACAACAAATAATTTGTGGAATGCACAATCCAGGAGAGGAAGCGAAGGAGGAGCTGTGCTGGATCTCATCCAGAGACGAAGAACAATATCTCCCTCTCTCTCTCTCTTTCTCTCTCTCTCTGTCTCTTGTTCTCTCCTGAAGAAGAGAGACTGCAGGGAAGCGCATTAAAAATCACGAGTGGTCGAGAGAAGCTCACAAAGGAGGACACATTTGTTACTTATCTGGAGATAAAATAGGTAGGACTCAGACGTTTTGTGTTTTCCAGTAACTACACAGCAGCAGCAGCTGAGAGGCACCGCGTTACCGTCAGGGTGAGAGAGCCGTGGTCTTTACTCTGTGTCTGTTATTAAATAGATGCTGATAGAGCTTCAGAGCTCAGGCGCACAGAACTGTGTTTTCCCCAAACAACTTTGGTGTCAGTCTGAGTCAAATGAGCGACAAACGTGCGCAGTGCAACCAATTAGTGCGTAAAGTGTGCGTAAACGGAGACGATCATCCAGACTGATCGCAGCTCTGTCTGTGCATGATGCGATCACACTGCAGTCACCCTCAGTTGTATTTGTGCCACTGGATTAGTCCACTCCTAAAACTGCATCTTAAATAAAAGTGGTTTGTGTTTCAGAGCTTTAGCAGAGTGTAACAGCGCGCTCAGTGGGGACTGACCGCTGGGGAGATAAAGCCTGCAGAAACAGAAAAGAAGAGCAGTTTGGTTTCGTAAGCGACAGCAAAACATCTTCTGCTATAACAATACATCATGTAGTGAACACTGTGACCTGTCAGATGTCTCCACAGAGTTACCAGCTCATAGCAACACACCAAAGAGCTTTAGCACCTGCATTAGACAGCTTGTAGAGTCAGGACCAGTTGTCTGAATACTCACTGACATGTTAAAATGAAGATGACCACACACTAAGCTTTAATAATGTGAGTATATAGAAGGCTGAATTTTACATCACACAAAAATACATGGAAACCATAGTTACCTGGAAATGTGGGGAAAAAACTGCATTCAAATGTCTAAAACACAGCAGCATTATTGGTTGTTACAGTATGTACACTACATGTGGTTTGTACTGAAGAAGCCACGTGAAGGTTCTTAAAGCTATTTTAGATTTAGAACAGTTTTTAAGTGCAGATATTTCAGTTGGGGGTTTTGGGCTGAGGTATGTTCAGTTCAGACATTTAATGGTTATGTCTTTACACGTCCTATCAAGTTAAAGCTGACAGAGAAAACTATTTATGCTAACTACAAACAAAAGGCTAAATAACTGAATTATCTGAATTATTTAGAAGTAAACACAGCCAAAAAGCAAATAAAAATACCAGTAGGTTATTGTATTTCGCTTTACTTCTATGTGTTTTTTTAGTAGTTAGTTGTGACTCTCTCAGCAGACAGGATGATGTGATCTGACCAAAAACTGGTGTAAATAATAACACTTATTTGTTAGCTAGTTAACTAATTTCCCTTGCAACAAACTGGAGTTAGGAATTTGTGCTGCTGTACAACAGGACAGAAACAACAACACTCAACACAACACACCCTTAAATAAAACAAGAATACAACAACATTTGATTACACAAAGTATCAGAGATGTAAAACAAAAAAAACAGCAAGAGGTGTTGGAAGTCTGCAGGGATTAATTAACCATAAATAATTAGAGAGAGAACCAACTAAAACCAACATGAGTGAGTGAAGGGAGTGGCCAGAAATTTTAGATTGAGGACCATAGCTTTACTTGACGCACCAGATGCCCTGAGCTCCAGCAGTTTTATGATTGAAGTCTGTGATAATCCCTTTGTTTTCTCCATGTTCAGCTGGAGGTTATGATCATTGGGACACCACACCACTGTAGTGTTGTCAGCAAATCTGACCAGAGATTGGTACACCATGGAATAACACCATAGACCAGAGACCTAATGAATGTTATTAACTACACCTGTGCTTCTCCTGCATCTGATGTGGGAACAGTCTGTGACCTGATCTGTATGACCCTGCAGTTTGGACAGTGAACTCATGGCGGTGGCGGTCTCCAGGGATCTGACAGTGCAGGTGCTGGAGGATGTGAATGCTGTCAAGCTGACTGACAGACAGCAGGCCCTGCGTGCTGCTATCCAGAGAGGAGAGCCCAAATGTCTGGGGGTGAGGGTTTTTGTCAGCCAGATCATTTTCACACACACACACACACACACACACACACACACACACACACACACAATCATAACACTATGGACAACAAAAAAGGATTAATGATTAACTTTGTAACGCTCCTCCAAATGCTGAGAGAAAGTGATTTTGAAGATTGGAAGGTGTGGTGAAAAAACATAAAGGTTTGGTTCAGTATTTACAATGAAGAAAACGTTGGTTTGTGTGTGTGTGTGTGTGTGTGTGTGGATATAAATGCCTTTACACAGTAACATTGTGGGTTTTTTGAAGGTCCCTATAACGTCAGTCGTTAAGTTTTCAGGTGAAGACTTGGTTTAAGGGTAGACAAGCAGTGGTTTAAACCTCCAGGAACCTATAATGTGAGTCAGTGTAATTCCCTCTGAAGTGATGGGAACATCGATGTGTGTGTGTGTGTGTGAGCAGGTGAGTCAGGTGATGCTGGGGCTGATGGTCATGTCCTACTCCATTCCTCTGCACTTCACTGAGCTCACAGAGGTCGTCAGTCTGGGGGTTCCCTGGTGGAGCGGCCTGATGGTGAGTCTGTGTGTTTTTATCTGCCGACATCATGTGACAGAAATGTACTTTGGTCAACAGAGCAGAGGCATCCTCATGTTTTCATGTCATACGCTCTTCTTCTCTCCTTTGTGTGTGTGTGTGTTCCCAGTTCATCGCTGCAGGAGTGGTGGCTATCATCCTGGACAAACACTGCACCATGAAGATTGTGAGTCTGAAGACCACACACACACACAGCTAGATAGACTGTGTACATGCATGCTTGTGTACAAACACCCAACATGTCTTGAATTCCTCTTTCCTCCTCCTCTCTAATATTGCAGCTGTATCCAGATCTAAACACTCAGGGTTTAGTGATTATCCTGGGGGGACATCTGGAGAACTCATTAAATAATTATTTCATTTTTGCGGGCGAGTGTTGAGACTTTGTTACAAATAACAAAAAGATTTATTTTTTTTCCCCCCATAGTGGCCGGATAAGCACATGTAGGCAGCAGTTCTCATGAAGAAAACCTTGTTTTTCTTAAATAAGTCAAAGTATGACTGAACCAACTGAGCATGTTCACTTTGAGTTAAGTGTGTGTGTGGTGAATAAAAATAAAAGTCTGTCATAACTAAGGGATGGTTCAAGCCTGAGCCAAACCTAACTATAAGCTTTATCAAAAAGGAAAGTTTTAAGCCTACTCTGAAAGGTACAGAGGGTGTCTGCCTCCCGGACCGAAACTCGGAGAAGGTTCCACAGTTGAGGAGCCTGATAACTGAAGGCTCTGCCTCCCATTCTGCTCCTGGAAACTCTCAGAACCACCAGTAAACCAGCATTTTGGGAGCACAGTGTCCTAGTGGGATTCCAGCCTGGAAGTAACAAAGAAAATAAGATAAGATTCTTTACAGTGGAGCTGGAGGCCAGTGCAATGCCATATATTGTAACTACATCGTTAGAAAATGTATCTCTGAGGTGTTCAGGAAGTACAACAACTTTGGTTTTGTCTGAGTTCAATAGTAAAAAGTTGCTAGTCATCCAAGTCTTGATGTCCCTAAGGCATGCCTGAAGTTACAGGTCAGCTTCACAGCTGTCTCTGTCTCTGGAACAGTTTCTCTCAGCTCAGAATTAACCTTTGTTTTGGAATATGACCCCAGTGCTGCTGCAGCCACTGCTCTCATTACCGCTGCTGCTGTTACTCCCCCACAGATGTTTGAAATACTGAAATATTGCGTTTGTTTCATCAGCTGCAGGTGTGTCTGATGGTGAGCGTGGCGTCCACTGTGCTGTCAGTGGTAGCTGTGATCATCTACTCTGTGGATATGGAGAAGAATCCTGAGGTGCCCTGCGTCAAGACGATACACGGCAACTGCAACGACAAACACTACGCCACGGTTGGTGTCACCACGCTGTCGTACAAACTACAACAGCTTCATGCTCAAAATGTAAAGTGGAAGGAGTTAGTGAAAGGAACTTGTCAGGTGACGCCAGGGCTGATGGTCATGTCCTCCTCCATTCATCTAGAAGATAAAAGTGCTGATCGTTAGCTTTATATTGAGCCTTTTTTAGAGTAGTACCTCTTAAAGGGACAGAGAGTAATTGAGCCACTTAACATAAAATAACCATAATCATCATATTGGCTTGAATATCTGCCTGTTTTTGCTTTAAAAGCCTTTATGCTACAATATGTGTGTAATTATGCTGTTTTCATATCATTTGTAGGCACTTTCAAATGATATGAACAGTTAAGAAAACCCAGAATTTCAAGGCAAATTACTGCAGTGGATTTTTGAATTTTGAGGCCAATTCAAACTTTAAAAAAAAAAAAAGTATAATCACAAGTTCAAGTGACTCTTTTTTTGTACATGATCACAACCCAGAATTTTTCATTTGTTTATTTTACTCCAAGTTGAAGTAACTTAAATTTTCTCTTGAGCAAGGAGAGATTTTTTTCCTCTTTATCCCTCACAACAGCTTTTTCTATTTCTGGAGTTCATGCAGTGAGCTCAGGAACTTCATGACTCAAATGTCTGATAAATGTACATGCAGATAAGTTAGATCAACAATCCACTGGACATTTTTTCAACTGAACTCCTGATTATTACTTCTGAAAGTGACAATGAAACAATTCAAACACAGAAACAGAACTTCCTCTTTTTATAATGAATCACAGATAAAGACTCAACATTATCAGGACTCCTTCACTGTCACTGAAATAACACGATGGCTTCATTTGTTGACACTACTTACAGCAACTCCTCATTGTTATTTATGCCAAAGAATATAGGTTGTAGTTTACACAGTGTGGGTTTTCTCTCTGCTGATGTTCTCACAGGCCTGGACTCTGAACATCCACATTTCTTGCTTATTTCTATCTTTTTTTTTTCTTCTTTTTTTTGGGTGTTTGTTTGTTTTTGCTTCAGTATGTTCTGTAGCAGGGAAGCACATGTGTGGTCTGTTCCAGTCAGGAACAATCCGCTGTTTCACTTTGATTAGCTTAACTGCATCACTGCCCGCTCCATTGTGCACAGTCTTTATGTGAGGCGGATAAATAACAGTGACAAGCTTGGCAACTTACTGTGTCAGCTTCAGGTGAAACTGTCAGCACAGCAACAGGGTCACAGCGTTTGTCTGAAAGAGGCTCGTGACACTGGAAGAATTTAAACAGAATTTTCTAAAGACTTAAAGTCTCCAGAGAGACTCCATCCAGAAACTTGAGGACACCATTAAAGTTACAGTTCCACATTTTCCACAGTCCGCTTGTGTGTGTACTGCCATTCACAGAGGGTGCAGGGTGGGTCAGTGTGAAGTGAAACTGAAGGAATGGCATTGAAAAAAAAATCACTTCCCTTTATGAAAAACTGTCATTTTAGTTTGTAACTTCCTCAAAGATAACAACGGCAATGATGGAAAAGAAAGCATTTTAAAGGTGGATTGGAAAATCAGCTTCTCTTTAACAGCTTCATTTCTTCTTGGGTAGGTCTTTACAAGTTCTGGATTTGGGCAATTTATCCTATTATTCCTGGCAGATCCTCTCCTCTTTGGCTGAGCTTTGTCTTGGCTTTATATTCTGGGTCATTGTCGTATTAAGAGCAGAAACACCACCTCAGTTTCAAATCCCTCTCCCTGTCCCTGCTGCTGAGAAGCTCCTCAAATTATGCTGCCACCACCATGCTTCACTGTAGCGATGATAGTAGCCAGGTGATGAGTAGAGCCTGGTGTTTGCCTGACATAGTACTCGGAGGACTTTCCGTTGATGCTCTCAGGGTGTTACAAGGTGAGAGGCAGAAAGTCCAGCCGTCCCACGCTAGAAGCTTCTCTCCTCTGATGCTGGCACAGGAGCTTTTCAGTGCTTCATTGCAGCCAGCTGCAGCTCATTGATGGCTGATCAGGTAGCACCTGACAGGAGAAGACAGGAGAGGAAAGGGACAAACAGAACACCACAAACACATACAGCCATAACAGCCTGGTACTATGAGTTACCATAAAGGCCTGATTGATGGAGGCGGTCGTCCTTCTGGCTCATTCTCCACCTCTGCAGAGGACATCTGAAGCTCTGTTAGAGTCTCTGCTGGACCCCAGTCAACCTCTAGACACTTCTCAAGGATGATTAAAACAAACAGGATGGAGTGCCACAGCAAAGTTTTTGATTTTTAATACATTTGCAAAATGTCTAAACACACATTTTCCCTGTGTTATTATGGGTTATTGTGTGTAGAATGATGGGGAAAAATGGCAATCTTATCCTTTTTGAAATCTACACTGCAATGAAGAGTGCAAAGATAAAGAGGTCTGAATACTTTTTGAAGCCACTTACACTACATGTAACTGGGGTAAAAATCAATAAATAAATTCTCGCTCAGCTGCCGTCAAACATGAATGAATATGTTGTGTGTTTGTGTTGTGTGTCCTTCACATCAGAGGCTGAGCAGAGGAGTGAAGTCGTCCCTCCTTCTCTTCACTCTGGCCCAGACAGCCATCTCTGCCGTCGTCTGCTTCCTCCTCTTCAGACAGAGACACAGCTTTGGACAGTACGCTGTAAGACTCCAACGCTTTCTCTCACTACTGAAGCCCCGAGTACCAGTGTCAGTTTCATGGGGAAGATTGTTGCGGATGTTGAGCTGAAATCATGAAATGTTGCTTCCTTTTTTCAGCGAGCCTGAATGCATCTTTGTCCAAGGTGCTGATGCTGTCTCTCTCTGTCTTTACCAGTCTCTCACTCAAGGTGCTCCATCTACCCCTCAAACACTCACCCCCCCTGACCTGAACTGATCAATCAGTGGACCAGTAAAGGAGATGGATCACTTCCAATCAAGATGATTGATTGGCTGTCGTTACGATGGTGATGTATCACCTGCTGTTCAAACTGAATTTGTCTATCTCTAACTTTTTTTTTTTTATCAAGACCTGAATATTAGATTATTGGTAAACTTCAGCCAAATGATTCAAAACTTATAAATAACAGAACTGCAGCTGAAGAAAGAAAAGCAGGACTGTGTGATTTCATTCAATGGTTCAAATGTATGATGAAATGAAAAAAGACATTTTGCAGCATGAAGCGATCGTACTCTCCTGTGGTAAAACATAACCCTGACTATTATAGCTAACTCTCTGGGTGGTACAGGATGCAAAGTGCAGCCATGCATGTATGTGTGTGTGTGTGTGTGTGTGTGTGTGTGTGTGGGCCTTTTTGTAGCTGCAGCTCACAGTGAACCTGGGCCACACATTACTTAAAATAACTCAAACTTACATTATAGTTACATAAAAGTGTCAAGGTCACCTGTGTGTAATCAAGATGAGATAAGTGATTTTAGGTCAAATACACCCAAGTGTAACATTGGTGTGTTTCACTGCTTATAACTGGTGAAAATGATATACTGGCTGGAAGGCATTCTGGACACTCTCAGACACAGTGGTCAAAGGTTTAAACACTGCATCATACTGAATCTGATACAGTCTGTGAGACAGCTGATCTATTTTACATCAAGACAGTGAGCCCAATATAACTCCAAGGCTACACAGGAGTGCTTTCAAATGGCACAAAACAATCTAACTCAGGGGTCATTCACCAGCTGTGCTTACAGCTACAACACATGGTCCTCATCAGTCCTGTGCTCCACCTCCATCAGATGGAGTTTGCAGTGGTTCAGCTGTGTCAGCAGCCTCTGATGAGGACTATGTGATTCAGATGAAAGCCCAGACCACCAGTCAAGAATCAGTTGCAGGTTGTTCACGCACTGTCTCCATCAACATGTGAGCAGATGTTTAAAAATCAATGGACAAAATACAAAACTGATACAGACTCATAGACTCAGTTCTGCTACTTCCACAAGAAGTGCTTACTCTAAATATTGACTTGAATGAGAGGAATAATTTGTCTTGACCAGAACTGCACCAGTGGTTCACCAAAGGTACTGCAGTGCACAGAGAGTCACCACAACACCAAACTAACATGGGTTCAGTGCATGTGAAGAAGAAACCTGCACTTTGCTCCATGAGTCCACACAGACAGAAAGCCCTCTCACTCGTCTCCTATTGATCTGTAAATGTTTTCATGCTGTAGTTTGCAGTTTTGGAACAAATGTGTGTTTGGTACGGTGTATACAGTACGGTGCACTATTTTTATATTTCTAGACATTGTTTACACAGTGTTATACATGTTCATCCATGTTGTACTAACTCTGATATAGTTTTGTTTATTTTACACAAAATAAAATCATATATACATATACAGCGTATATGTCCAGATCACTGTTTGAGTATGGATCTATAAAGACAACTGAGGGAGTGGAAATAACAGAACAAACACTCTGCTGGTTTCATGTTTCAGAGCAGTGTTGGAACATTTGTATTTTCATCAGTCCTTGGTTGTAAAAAATCCACGCTCACTTTTTATTGAACAGTTCGAATTATTGCAGTTTACACAAGAGCTTTTTTTGTGGGGGTGGGGGTCGGGGAGTTCAGACAGTTTTTCTAATTGCAGAAAGCAATTTTTAAAACTTATTTAGCAACATTTTTAGTAAAATTAGAAAATTCCAAAATCATGGGGAAAATACTTGAAAGTTAGTTGGTGGAACTTGTTTGGAGTGAGCGCGACCTTAGAATAGGTGGAACATTTGTATTTACAGTCTTGCTCAAGGTTAGAAAAGACATTGGTTTCAGAATTCATTCTTTCATGCAGAAAATGGAGAGAAAAAATGTGCCAGTATTCATCCAGTTTCTGTTGAAATACTGTAAAGACAGGGCAAAATGACAGACTCGGAATAAGAGAAGAAGTGCAAAGACTGGATGCTGACATTGCATTAATTCTAGAGACTCAAACATCATGATTTCCTATGGAGACTGGGTGTGATTTGTTCCCAAACAACACTGCCTGCGAATGATGACACAACAGACACCCTGTCTGAAGTTTGTAGCCACGCAATCTCGGTCCAAACTGAAAAATCTCAACAACTGTTGGGCGATTTATCATGTTTTGCACAGATATTCATGTTCCCAGAGAATAAATTCTACTGATGCTGCAGCAGAACATCATTAGCTCCACTGTTGAGAGGCTCTATGAAGAGTAAAATACTCTGCTGTTGCTTGTTCTGGCCTGGTCCTGCTGATGACCTCCTCTTCCTGTCTGACCACAGAGCTTTCTTTCTTCATCTGTATCTCACTGAGAAGGAAGTTGGGGTGTCTCCATAAAAATGTCTCAGTACTCTGATCTGTTGTTTGTCTGCCTGCTGGAAACTGAGTGTCTGTACTCTGTGTTTGTCCATGCAGCTACAGGCATTGATTCTTCTTGTTGGCAGCTATGTGAAGCTGCATGTAGTTGCTGTTAGTGTCAGTCACTAGTGTTGTTTGTTCTGATGAGTAAAATTCAGAACAACATTGCCATAACTCAGAGAGACTCTATCAAGAGAAACACAGAGGGAACTTTGTAACTTTGGAAGATCTCCATTTAATCAGTTTACTCAGACAGATAAAGCCTGACATCAGCCTCAGTTAGACATTCAAATTTTTGACTGTGGATTTCTGATGTTTAGTCATGGTGGGTAGGGATCATTTCACAGCGAGCAAGAAGACATTTCCATAATCCACTGATTTACTCCACATGAGCACCTTGTTACTACTCTCTGCCATTTTAGTTAGATGACTCCATGGTCTGGTTGTTTTGCATTTTTGTGAACTGGCCAACGTTGCCACCTACTGGACTTCTACTTTTTAAAAACATGTCTAATACTACAAACTTTGTGAGCAGCAGTGTTTCCATCACCTCTGGTGTCACTGTCACTGTTTGACTCACCTCGATGGATTAAAGTTATATTCTTATCCATCTCTTTCACAGGAAAGAGGATGACCTGAGCACCATCAAAACAAAGACCTTGAGGCAAAAAATGAACTTTTGTGCTTTACTACCTTCATGTACCATACATACAGTGCACACAGCTGATTCACTGTGGCAGGTTCATAGTATTTTACCTGTAGTTTTTCTGAAATCCTTCCTGTACAAGGGTCATTGAGGGGTAAGGGTCATGTAAGCACAATATCAACTAGACGTCTTAAAACTAGTCTCTCAGGTCTCCTCTGTAAGACAAGGTTTCAAAATTAGATGATAATGTAGGACCTTCCTTAAAGTAATTGCTCTACTCCTTGAAATTTGTTTTCTTGCTGAGTTAGATGGGAGGACTGATATCATTCTCCTGTCTGTACAGTTCATATGAAGCTACCACCTGCAGCCAGTTAGCTTAGCTTCACAAAGAGACTGGAAACAGGGAAAACACCTAGCCAGGCTGTGACATTCAAACCATGATTTATTGGTATTAAGGGGCTCAAAGTGAGTCAAGAAAACATTCTCCACATTATTACACCACCACCAGCAGCCTGGACTGTTGACACAAGGCAGGACGGGGCCATGGATTCATGCTGTTAAAACTAAATTCTGACCCTACCATCGGCTGCCTCAGCAGAAATCCTGATCCATCAGACCAGGCTACGTGTTTCCTGTCTTCAGCTGTCCAGTTTTGGTGGGCCAGCGTCCTCTGCAGCCTCAGATATCCGTTCTTGACTGACAGGAGTTGTTGTTGCCCGTCAGGTTGAATGTTCTGCTCACCACAGATGACCACACAAAGGGTTGCCATCTGAGTTACCTCTCTGTCAGTTTCAAGCAGTCTGGCCATTCTCCTCTGCTGTGTTTATGTCCATAGAACTGCTGCTCACTGGATATCATTTGCTTTTGGCACCATTGTGATTAAACTCAAGAGACTGTTGAGTGTGAAAATCCGAGGAGATCAGCAGTGTCTCAAACCAGCCTGTCTGACTACAACAATCATGCCACAGTCAAAATCACTGAGATCAATTCTCATTCTGATGTTTGATATGAACGTTAACTTATGACCTGTATCTGCAGGATTTTATGCACTGCACTGCTGACTGGCTAATTGCATGAATGAACAGGTGTAATCAATCACTCTGTGAGTGTACATCCCCAGTAAATCAGTAACACCATCATGGTTTCTCCCTTCAGCATCAGCTGAATTTATATATACTGGACAGGCTTCAGACACAACATTATGTTGAAGTTTATACAGATGAATCTAAAGATCCAAATACAGGAAGAACAGGATTTTCATTCACCACTCCAGTAACAACAGATCGCTTTGCAGTTTATTCACCAGACATGCAAGCAGTTGCTACAGCTTTACAGTGGGTAGAGCTGTAACATATGTCTATAAATAAAATATTCTGTTCATACTTTTATTATCAATATCTTTAACCTATTCCTTGTAATTGATGCTGTACATTTACATTCTCTGCAGGTTTAATGTATTGTAGTTCTGATAGGAATTAAAAAATAAAAACAACTTCCAACAGTGCTGTTCCAATTCTGGACACATGTCCAGATAAAAAAAAAGTAAATAGTTAAACAATGTGCTGTTTAACTATTTACTTTTTCAGAATAAATAAATCATGACATAATGATGAAAAATTAAACGTCATTTCTTATTATGAGGTAAGTGCCAAGAGAGACTGCAGCACAAAACTGTTGATCAGTCTTTAAGGTTAATTTCAATCTCAGACAAAGCTTCATACCGCTCTGTGAGAAGTTCAAATAAAGACGTCGGTGAGGAAACTTGTTGCACACTCAGCCCAGCAGGGGGCAGACTTCTCTTTTCATTCATACAACTAAGTTTTTCCACATCCTGTTGGGAAAAAAACTTGGTTGTTTAGCTGTCGTGGTTTCCTACCTGTAGATGTAACTTTTTCCTACTCGTTGTAGCACAGCCGCTGTAAGTATGTTTTCCCAGTCAAACCCCGCAGCTTTCAGCGGTCTGTGTTTGCTCGCCGCCCTGTTCCTGGCTGTTTCGGCGGAGAAAGAGTTCGAGAGTCGCCCCGGGATGATACAGGAGATCCGGACAGCCATGGCAGACCTGGCCGGGGAGGGGAGGACCTACCTGGGCAGGCTGGCAGGGGAGCAGACGGTGCTGTCCGTACAGAAGGTCAGAGATGAAAATGATGTTGTTAAACATCTGTGTGGCTCACTGATGAAGGCTAAGCGGCAAATATGGATTTATAAATGTGTTTGTGTTATAAATGCAAGGGAAATAGACCAGTACAAAAGACGTCTAAACAATTATTAAAGTATCACGCGCGCCACATACTCAGAAATGTAAAATAACCCGTCAGTGCCTGTTACTCACAGGTACAGTTTTGACATAGCTATGAGGTTTGTGCTACAGAGAGTTTACCTCTGTCAGGTTCTGTATTCAGTCAGTGGACAGCAGCATCAAGGGTTACTTCCTGGTTCGAGTCTTTTCAGTTTCACTGTGAGCTCTCCAGTTGTAAAGGCTGAAGCTGTGTTTAATTCATCACTTACTAATACTTCATCGATCTGTTGTGAGCAGCTACAACTGAGATAATTTAATTATTGGGGGTTTAATAATGTTTATTATCGCTGGTGACCGAACATTAAACCGTTTATTAATGTCA
>NW_026115527.1:0-37730 GCF_001640805.2 Lates calcarifer | reverse complement strand
ATTAAAGTCATAGTGTGACTGATGTCTGTCAGTGCATGTCTTGCATCATTTCCTCTGAGTGCAAGATTGAAATGATGCAAGTAGCTTGTATATTCATTTGAAAAGAAGTTTAAAATGAACATCAGTATAGTATATACTGTATGCTGTTGTTAAAAAGTTGGATGGAAGTGGGACAAGCTTATGTTTCACAATAAAGCCCCACCCTTCTTTAATGTTTCTCTCACTTTTTATCACTTTTATTGCTTGAAAATGTGTTATTGTCTCTTCATACTGTGTCTCTGTATGTGTTTTTACTTGTGTGATTTAGAGCTGTGGGAAAAACATGTCTTCTCATCAGCTACACAACCAATGCCTTCCCTGGGGAATACATTCCTACAGTGTGAGTATGATGCACACAGACACATGCTCTCTCTCTCTCTCAAGCTATACATGTAAAACATACAAGTAAACAAACACGTAGCTGCAGATTTACCATTATGAACACACATGCATTACAATGTCCAACTTTTCTCCCTGCATGGACTCTCACACACACACGCATACTTTAGCAGCATATCTGCAGATGTGTGATTGGTGCTAATGCAGACAGGTTTGGGGCTGGTAGCAGCCTACAGGTTAGGGAAAACACACTTCGCTCAACAGCTCCTCAGGTACAGTAAATAGAGAAGAAGGTAAATGTTAAACACTGTCCTCTTCTTCAACAATTAATGTTGCTGTGCCCATAAGCAAGGCACCAATCCTATATTTGCTTTGCTAGTCAACATCAAACAAGTGAAAGGATTTTGGGAACATAACTATAGGAGTGAGCCCATGAAGTCTTTTAGATGTAATCAGTAAAATGTTAAAATCAACTCGAAACCAGAGTGGAAACTGTTAAAGAGGGAGAAAGATCAGGGATGTCTCTCTGGGCACATTTTAACAGCCCAAAAACAGCTGTGTGTGTTTTTTTATTTCTAGCTTAAGGTGTAAGATAACTATGAACAAGCAAATACATGACACTGAAACAGGATGTTGCTAAAAGTCGTGTGTTCATCAAAGTTGCATAAGTAAAAACTTGGGACAACCCAGACTGACTTTATATGCAGCCACTGCCACACACTCATTGTTCTTTACATTGAGCTTTTTGGTAAACGTTTCATTGTCTCGTGTGGCAACAGCTATACATACCTCAGGTCCAGAATTAAGTAACACACAGAGCTCAGAGGTGAAACTGTAGTGTTTCAGTGTGTCCACATGGGGGCACTGCTGCTCTGACATTATAACCTAGAGTGTTGCAGAGGTTATTTCCATAAACACACAGGGGTCTTGACAATAGAAGCAGTTATCAATAAGGAGGCAAAATGTTTTTAATGAATTACATGTAAAAAGCTTATTATCTTAGGCTAATGTCTAATCGTTTGAATAATCACTTAAATAAATAACTGACTCACCAACTGACTGATTGATTGCTGACCTTTTGGCTCCCCATAGATTTGACAACTACTCAGCTAATGTAATGGTGGACAGCAAACCAGTCAACCTGGGCCTTTGGGATACAGCTGGACAGGAAGACTACGACAGGCTCCGCCCGCTCTCCTACCCACAGACGGTATACAGTGTCTCTCTCTCTCTCACACACACTCACACTCACTCACACTCACAAACACAGAGTTCATTAGAAAAAATGAAATAGACTTTGTCTCCCGCTGGGTTTGACAGTGGGAGCTTAGAGCGTTCCAAATCAATATACTGCAGCCTGATTGTGCTACATCTCATTAAATTAAAAGACAGGAACAGAAAAGAAAAGGAAGATGTTACTCAGGTAGCTGCTTAATGTGGGAAGACACAGAAATACATAGATTGAAACTCCCAGCATATCATACATGGTTCACTTGATTGGTTTATCCAGAGCTTTCAGCCCCCACTTGTGGCCTTCATCAGCAGGGTTTGCTCAGTTGTCATGGAGATGGTTTAGTGGTTATTCTGTGTGGAGTAACAATCACGTAAAAACAGACATAACCACATAAGTTGTGGCTAAAAGTTCTGGGGAAACCAAGTAAGTGCACGTATTTGGCTCATTTCTAATCAGATACTTGCTTCAACAAAATAACACAGTGAAAGCAAACAGAGTGTCTCTAATGTGCAAAAGCAAAAAATTTAAATTATGAATAACGTACATATTTTACTGCCATCTATATTAACTTGCAGATGTAGTGACTTTGTGGCCAGTGTGGTCACATCTATTTAATCTCTACTGTCTCAGCTCTCAATGTTTATCTATCTCTACATTTTCTCTCCCCCTTTTTTCATTCAGGATGTTTTCCTGATCTGTTTCTCCCTGGTGAGCCCAGCGTCCTATGAGAACGTCAGAGCTAAGGTGAGTCTCATCTCTGAGGGTAAATTATTATGTCATTGGAATGAATAGTACCCTGACAGTGGGTTTTATATTTATTCTTGCTTCTATCACTGCATTGGTTGGAGAGAGAAGTAATCAAGATTGCAGAAATTGTTCCTATGTGTGTGCACATTGACATGTGTCTTTAATGATATCCCTCAAGACTGTCTGTCTTTAGTTTGACTGGTGAAGAATGAGGGGGAGGAAAAAAGTGTCACCATCACCACACAATGATTGACTTTAGGGTGAACAGACGGTATCTATGTAGAGATGTACTGTTTTTTATGCAATACAATTTAAAAACATATTCTCCATCACTGTTTGATAGACTTGCTCCCTTAAATTAAATTATTTAAATTAGCTTTTGCAGCCCACAATCTAATAACCTGTCTCAGTCAAAATGTCAAAGCGCCACTTCTTAGATTTCCCCTGTGTTACTGTCTACAGAACCACAGGCAATTTACAGAATCCAGCAACAGATCAGTCAAAGCTTCTAACACTATAACAAAACAAACTTCAGGGACAACTCAGCACTCAGCTGCCTAGATAATGATATATAGTTGAGCTGGTGTACTGAATCGCAGAATCTGATTGGACATTTGGAGAAATTTAAATCACATGCAGAGACCTTGTGGTAAGTTTGTTTGTTTCTATTGATGCCTGCATATTAAAAATGCATGTACGCCCAACACAGGGCACAGAGCTAATATAATGTATATATAATGTATGATTCTTGATTACTCAATTACTTGATTGGTCTAGTAAATATCAGAAATCAGTAAAAACAAAGGTTCAGAAATATCTTAAAGTTGTTTTTTTTTTTTTCCCCAAACAGCAGTACATAACGAAGATTTAAGAGATTAAAAATGACAATGGTATCATAGAGAAAAGCAGTATATCCTCTCATCATAGACACTGGAACCAGAGAATGCTTTTGTGTGTAATCTTCTGTTGATTAAATAATGGTTTCAGGTCTAGATTTTAGATTTCTATCCATCTCTTTATATTATATTCCTGCTCTTAAGCGCTCCTTTGGTTTTAGTAGTTTCATGTATAAAGATATGCAATATACAATATTATCTATAGTATTCTATAGTATATGTGCAAACATTCAAGTGCTGTTAGTATATTACATTAATATTCTCAATTTCCTGTGCTACATAGATGCCAGGAGGAGTATTGCCATAAAGTCGAGCCTCGTGAAGAGCTTTCCACCTCTGTCAAAACCACCCACAGCTCTTTATCCATTCATTAGCTATAGCTATATAGCTATATATACCACTTATCCTTGAGGGCTGGAGCCAGTCCCAGCTGACACTGGGCAGGAGGCAGGCTACACCCTGGACAGATTGTTATTCTATTGCAGGGCTGACAAATAAAGACAAACCACCATTCACACTCACATTCACACCTACACGAAAATTAATGTCGCCAGTTAATCTAAACTGCATTTGTGTCTTTGGACTGTGGGAGGAAACATCAGCAAGAAAACCCATGCAGGCATGTGGAGAACATGCAAACTCCACAGCTCTTCAACCCTATAAATATCAAAGAGGAACGTCAATACATTACAACAAAGGAACTACTGTTAAGAGTATTGATTAGATTCGTTTTAGTATGATTTACCCTTGTTAGTCACCATAGCAACAAGAAACTGGAGTGGTACCATGAAAGTGGTGAATGGTAGATCAGTTGGTACGGAGGGAAATTAAAAAGGACGACCAGGTGATGAAGAGGTAAAAACGTGATTGCTTGAAATGAAACTTCAAATTTAGAATTTTACACCCAGAAAACAAAGTTTTATTCAGCCTACAGTACAGAAAATGATTACATATTACCTTAATGTGGGTAAGATGATGAAACTTAACTGCATTTTGTGTGTCGTGGTCCTGAAGGGCACAGGGACGCAGAATGATTTGACTGGCGCAGTTTGAACTGTGTCCAATCAATTAAACATACAAATATTATTTGGTCATTTTTGAGATATACTGCGACTCATTCGTCCCAGGGCAAACCTTTTATGATTCTGAACCTTTTGGGCTCCTTGTGCCTTAAAACATAACCTCTTCTCCCTTCACATTCCTTCCTTAATGAGTTTCAGAAAGCTCATTTGTTTGTGTGTATAGAGGTTAACAACTATTGACAGCAAGGCTCCTATGCAGCTAAATGTCGACCAAATCAAAGCATAATGTCACAGCGAAGTACAGATTGACCAACATCCTGTTCACTCAACATCCATCCATCATCAGTCAGATAGTATTCAATCTGTGCTACATTACAAAACACATCATCAAGTGGAGAGAAAGAGCAGAAAGATTAGCGCAGTGTTTAACAGCCTTTAAAAGGAAATAAGATCTTTTGTCTCGTGACAGTGAGGCTGTTGCACTACAGAAAAACAAACAGCTACACAAGATACTAAATTGCAAATCATTCTGCTTGGTTTTTATCATCGGCTACCTCACTGGGATAGCTAGCAATTAGCACAGACTACTTAAGTGTAGCTTCTCAATGGATAATAGTGAAATATTGTTCAAGGAAAGTATCAAGTCAGTTGAGACAAGTTCAAGTCAGGTTCATTTCATTTCTCAAGTCAGCAGAGATGCGGAAAAGTCAAATCTCAAATGTTTCAAGTCTCAAGTCAGAGTCAAGTCTCGTGAACAGCTGAAGTGGAGAACATTACAACTTCAGGAAATATTCACTTAATAAAATAAAAGAAGTAATTTTCCATCAGGAAACTGCCCTATTGGCAGTGAAGATGGAAAAAGAAGAAGTCAGAACTTGATTTAAATATATTTCAATTAAACTTCAGAGACAGAGATCAAATTGGAGAGGGAGAAAGGGACTCAAAAAATCCATGAATTTGCATCACTGAGTGATTAAATATTTCAGCTTTACCCGGTAAGACAGTTTAAAAAAAGTGAACAGTGTGATTCATCAAGCAATACCCATAATCCCCTCATGTCAACTGGCTGACTTGTGAGGAAACCGCTTCACTAAGTACGCTGGATTTTCAAAAATTACAATTATCACTGGCCTGTGGGTGCTAACAGAATCTACTTAATTCCTCTAGCAGATAGGATCTTTCATTTCCTCACTGAGGAAAATGGACAGGGAGGATAAAAGAGGCAAAGAGTATAGAGAGAGCAAGAAGAACAAGTTGAAGAAGGAAAGGGAGAGGCAGAGGAGAGATCAGAGGGAGAGGGGGGAATGGGAGAAAACTGTGGGTGCCTGGGTGAGAGAGTAAAAGATTTGGGGAAATTATGAAAGAGGGAAGAGGTGGTTAGAGTGTGGAGACTGCCAGTACAGCACTGAAAATGGAAACTTCTTTCATGTTCTGAAATTATTTGCAAGTTGGAGCTGAAACCTGGATAGCTTGATTGAAAAAGCACATGTGGAGCCTACACCTAACCACAACCACATATTCTTCTCATTTCAGCCTATTTCACGATAATTTAAGAAAGCTCCTTCATCAACCTTCACGCACCTCCTGGCTTCCAACTTTCTCCTCTGATCCCCTGTCATTCTCCTCCTCTCTGACACATACCTTCACTTCGTGCCTTCCCCTCTCTCTCGTCTCAGTTTTGTTTCTCTTTTTTCCTCTGTCCTCCACCAGTGGTACCCAGAGGTTCGCCACCACTGCCCCTCCACACCCATCATCCTGGTGGGCACCAAGCTGGATCTGAGGGACGAGAAGGATACCATTGAGAAGCTGAAGGAAAAAAAGCTTGCACCAATCACCTACCCTCAGGGCCTGGCTCTGGCTAAGGAGATAGGTCAGTCACACTCATGGGGTTTTCTCAGGTCTTGTATGATGGTAGACTGTAGCTTCTCTGGCTGGTGGACGCTTGAAGCAAAGTAGTGCTTAATTGCTTAGCATGTGATATCAACCACTATGTGAACAGATGATTGAGAATGTGGTTCACACACCAGGTTGTTTTTCCTTTGATGTTGGTTGATTTATGTATTTACTGCCTTAGATAGTTGTTGCTAATTTAGCCCTGACCCTTTAGTTAGTTTTTTGTCTTTTAAAGCTCTAATCAATGTTTTTATATTAGCAATAGATTGAATTATTACACATTATGAAAAAGGAGTTGCTCATACTCTGCAGATATGATGCAGGACCAAATAGCAAAGTTAGCAATAGCTGGTAAAGAAAATGGAGCATTTAATTATCAGATATTTTTTCTTGGTGGAGTTAGTGGAGACCAAAACAAACATGACTCTAAATGAATGCTAATGTTGCTCTGACTAATAGTTCTTCAACATAATGGATAAAGGGTTGAAGTATATGATTTCTTGCACTGTGATTAGATGAAATACATAATGCAATAAAAAAATAAAAGGGGAATTAAACCTATGCAAAGAACATCAAATATATATAATATATATTTGATACAGTAAATTCATCATGTTAAAATTCATCAAATCAAGATTTAATTCCAAACTTCATGTTTGCCTCTACTGTTGGAGCATGTGATAACAACAGGCAGATGGTTTAAATTTTTTGTGGAATTACATCTATGAATAGTTAAATGGGCCTTTTACACCCCCAACTGACATGTTTCTGATATTTCATTGGCTTTTCCATTACTATATTTCAACATGCAGGCTCTATGGGATGTCATGCATACAGTATTTCTTTTCAAATATGCTTAAGGAGTACATTTACATACACTGATACATAATTATTGCATGGGCTTTTAAAAGCAGCTTGCTGATGTCAGGCTCGTTCCCTTGCTTACCTTGTTAACTGCATGTTTTTATATGTCTTGTTTTATTGATGTGTGTTTTTCTCTGTGTCCTTGTTTGCATGTATAGATGCAGTAAAGTACCTGGAGTGCTCAGCTTTGACTCAGCGTGGTCTGAAGACTGTGTTTGATGAGGCCATCCGCGCTGTGCTCTGCCCCCAGCCCACCAAGGTCAAGAAGAAGCCCTGCTCCCTGCTGTAAATGGTAAGACACAGAGGGAGAGTAAACGCTGTGGTGAACTAATGAGGGAGAAGAGGAGTAGTCCCAGTGATTCAGTCATTAGCCTTTTCTGGATCTTGTACATAAATGCATCCTACACAATTTATGAAGAAGCTTGAACACATACTATGTAACATGAATGAACATTAATAGATGATTCAGTGATTTCTTCTTTACCAAAAATACAGTCTCATATACTGAAGAAAGAGAATAAAAGTGAGCCAAAGTGAAAGGAAATACCAGACAAAGACACTAACGTCACATATGTGAAATAAAAGTTTCTATCCCTGCACTTGGGTAATTATTTCCAAGCCTTTTGAGGCCAGATTTTCCAATTTGCCAGGAGGAGGACAGACCTGTAATGGAGTGAGCTGAAAAATACAGCGATAATTTGACAAACAACAATCCAAGCCTTGTCTCTGCAGGAGATACATTAGCAACTAAAAAACTAAGTCTAAAGAAAAAAAAACAACCTAATTTTGAGATTGTGCCTTTTTTTTAAATTACCATAATAATTGCAGGACTGATTGCGTCCCACAGGCATTTCAATATGCCAAGGTACAGAGAGAATTTAAAGATGTGACAAAATTGAATGTGGGATAATGACTCATGTCTTTGCTGAGAGAGGAAATCATTCTCGTGCTTAATGTTAAAGCAGGAATGAACTTTCTCAGCCATCATGTATGCACTGCCGTTTCAGCCCTTGTGTGTGTTAATGAATGTCATGCATCATCATCATCTACATGTGGTCTTCATTGTTTTAGATTCTTCAAAGACCAGAGAGAAGACAGAAAGAGATTCAGATGGCTGAACCCAGGTTATAAGAAGAACATTCAAAAGTTCTGTAATGTTTCTAATAATAATGGAAAAGATTTCCACTAGTTTAAAAAAAGTGCTTTTGTGTGTTATAATAAAATGATATAATACTTTTTGTATAGCATACTCTGAGACTGAATTTTAAAGTGCATTATATACGTAGCAGCAGGTAGGATTTCTCTGTAAAAGATATCATTTTATCAGAGTAAATCACTAAATGTGGAAACAACAGGCTGTCCCAGTTGCTGCTCAGAGTCAGCCTGCCAGTTTTACCCAGTATACCAAAATTCCTGCACAAAATTCACTGCCCTTTGGGGACAACAATATATAAAGGTGTTTTGTGCAGCTTCAGATGATAATATCACATGTTGCAATGAGATTAGTTGATACTGTGCTATGGCTGTTGTTTTGAAAGTGATGAACAATGATTAAGAATAAAGATAAGGAATGTAAGTTTGTAGTTGGAGCTAAACAATATTGTATTGCAATGAAATGTATTAAAAAGTATTCTTTCTTGTGATATTAAAATAAAAGATCTTTAATCAAGTAAAAAAATAAATCTGGAGGAAAATGTTGTGTTTTCAGAGTTGACATGTTTCCACTTCAGTAAAACAGACAGCTGTTATTAGGATCAAACATGTGGTTGTCCAGTTACTCTATAGTCTCTACAGCTTCCTGCAAGCAGCATCAGACATGCATCATCAGCTACATGATCCCAGCAGTGAAATCAGTGAGCAGAGAGTGGGGGCTAACAGTGATATATCTGATAGCACTTCTACCATCTGTTACAAACATCATCTGTCTCACTTGACTTTACTCGAGGGCAAGACACCAGGACAGCAATATCAATCTGACTTATTTGTTTGGACTTATTAACAGTGGCTAAATGACGAATGGTGCTACTGGGGGAGAGGTTATGGTCATCTCCTCACCAGGTGGGAAACATTGCTCATTATTTAAGTGTGTGTGTGTGTGTGTGGATGTCTCAGAGAAGAAATGATCCTGCATATCTCAAAGCCACAGTTAAAGATACAATTAAAATGCAAAATGACTACCCTATCATAGACTTCAGAGGATCAGTTCAGGATCTTCAGGGATTTTATCTCATTCACACCTGAATGCAGTTCTTCAATACATTTTGTTGCAATCCCACCCTGTCTTGTAAAATCATACTTCCTGAAACTGTGTACAACTCACTCAGAATTTAGAAGTCCATAGACAACACACAGTGAGTCTGTGCACAAACTGCAAGCTAAATGTCAGACAGTAGGTGTGAATGGATTAAATCAATTTCTCTTTTCTTTCCACTCTAACTCTTCAGAGGTTTACTGATATGTCAAACAGGAGCCACTAAAAAGATTCCAGGTTTGCAGCAGTGAGGTTCACAGCCTATTCAAACCAGATTATCCCTGACTTGAAGATTGCAGAGAACGTGAAGCTGACAGCTCAGATTAGGATCAACAGTGATGCTCTTCACTCGACAAGGCATTAATGTGTTCTACCATGGCAGGCTTCCCTGGAAATGTGCAGTCAGGTTGAATATTTTGAAAAAACAGACAACAAAGGAGATAGCAAAGGTACAAACACAAATTATGATGCGGTTTACAACATGATTTTCACAACAAGCTGCATGGCAACCATGATCACTATAAAAACTAAAAGAAAAATCTCTTGTTTTTCTTTCTGAATAAATGTTGCTTACCTTGATCTTTGCTTTGCTAGGATCAGAGTAGTCTTCTTTAGCTTTTGAAAAAGAATCAGATTTATGGACCTTTTCTTCACAGCAAACATTTTGCCTTGTTGAAGCAGGAAAAGCACAGGTGGAGTTAACATTAATGGTGGTTCTGTTGCAGCTGTGATTGAAATGTAATGCACCAACGAATTACATCATTTACACCTGTGTCACCAGGACAAGATCTCTGCAGTGAAAGAGGTCTCTTACACTTTAGTTTCATTCTGGTGTTCCCTGGTCCACTTTGTCTGATCTCACAATGTTTAACTGAAAATTTACTACTTTATTCAATTAATACTGTAGCCCATAAGCATATATGGATATTAGATTAACAGCAGATTAACAGTCAGAGCCAAACACATTGCAGTTTTGTAAAACATCCAACAGAGGGCATCAGAGATGAACATGTTTTCATTACAAGTAAAAGAAAAAAGGAAAAAAGAGAAAAAGGTTTAAGGAGCTAAAAGATGAAGAGAGAAAAAAACAAATTTCTTTACATTTGAAGTCAAAATCAAAACTAAGACTTAGTTGATTTTGTGCTGGAATATCATCGTACATCTAGGGATATAAGAGTATCTACCTTTTGCTTGTTTGGGAAGAATTCCCCAGTGAGAGCCTTTTTTTCTGGCGGTTGCTAGCTTACAACAATATTAGCATAAGTCAGTGTTTTTATGACTGGAAGGGAAAACACAGTCAGAAAATACTGTTGTGATGTAAAATAAAACTCAGCGATGTGGAATTTAGAATTTCCTTTGATTATATCAAGTATGCTCACAAAAACAGTTAAGCAGTGGCATCTTATTTCATAGTTAAACCTGAAAAGTAGTAGAACACGTAAAGTTATAATTTACTCTGCGTATAGTAAAACTAAGAATTTAGGGTTGTTGTTTTACTTTTGGGACTGAGAGAAATGCAGATCACCAGGGACTGAAAGACCATCCCAGTTCATAACAGCTTTGACCTGAACTTAAACTATACAGTTAAATCAATTAAGACTGGATTTAAACTGGAAATGCTCAGAATACCTCTGTTAAAAATTCTTTACACCACAAAGTATTTGAATTGTATCTTTTCAATGCTACAGCTACCAGCGAGAACACCATGGACATGTCCTTGGTAGTTTGTGTCTATTGTCATTAATGATACAATGTATAGTTAACAGATAACTGATCAATTATCGGATCTTGAGATGGAGAGTTTAACATATCTATCTACCTTATTTCTCTATTTCAACCACACCATACTGTAGACTTTTCTGTCAGGCAATAGTTTTATTGATCCAATCTGCATACTGTGGATTGCAGAGGTCCATGAATGCTGCTGCTTTTCTACATACGTTGTCAGGATCACCAAGAAAAGAAATGACACCATAAATCTTGTCTCCATACACCACTCCTCCACCAGAGTCTCCCTGTGAGAGAAATATGTTTTGTTTGTGATATATCTCTGGCCGAGTTATTGAAATACTGATGTACATGTCTTAACATGGTTAAAAGTTTAATAACAGACTTGAAGTTTGAGGTCAAACCAACTCACATAACATACGTCCACCCCAGGAGTTTGGCCACAGAACCAGTGCTGATACTCCTTGACTCGATAGACCTTTGGGAAATTTTCCTGCAAAGTCGTTTTTAGGTCTTCACAGTCGACAACATCGATGTCTGCGCAGCGAAGAACATCTGATTTACACGGTACTAAAGAAGAAGAAGAAAAAAAGTTTACACACTGCAAAAATATTAACTTTCAAACAATTAATTTAATCCCAAACAAAAGGTTTTAAAAAGACATTTTACATGTATAAAATCTATCTCAACTTGTTTAATCAGTTTTCCAACAAAATAAAAACTGTTATGAAGTGCATACTATGTCAGTACTGTTACCAACTAAAACTGGTTTCTAGCTGTAATAGATTATCAAAAATGATCTCACTTCTTTCATTATTAGGGCCTCCAGTCGTGGCAGCATGCCCTGCCACCTGAACTCTGCAAAATAACACCAACAGTAAGGTCATTACTGACCTCAATAATATTAACAAAGATCCATTTGTGGCTAAGTGTAAACAAAAGTGTATTACATCTCATCTCATTGAATATGAGGCACATACATGAGAAGAGTAAATGGGGCCACAGGCTTGTCTGAATAACTTAAACTTTCACAGTGAGTCTATAAGTTATACAAACGTAAGAACACAACACACAAAATAATGCTCTACATGCTTCAGTACCTGTCAAAACATTTTTAAAAACATCTTTTTTAAAACATTCCTAAATTTTTTAGACAGAAAAATCACAACTCACATTTTAGGACGATATTTACAGTCAGGAAGACCTATAGGTTTAATGTCAGTGGGGCTGGGAAGCTGCAGTAGCATGACATCATGAGACCTGTTGTTGTTGTTGTTGTTGTTGTTGTCTTTGTCCATAAAGATCACAGCGCCTGCGGTGATTTGCACTTCTTGTGCTGGACTCCCTGCACATGCACTTAAATTTGCAAACATAGTCCTACACGTAGGCAGAGGTTAAAGGTCAACGTAGAACAGTGAAACACATCAGTTTTAATACTGCAGGTACAGTTCTTCTAAATTATTAGTCTGTACATGTTTATGGTGTTACAGTATTTTTAAGTTTCTTACCTTCCTGGCCTCAGACAGTGAGCTGCAGTCAGAATCCACTGGTTACTGATCAGAGAGCCACCACACAGGTTGGAAGATCCAGCAGCAGTTTCTCCCCTGAGTCTGACATGGTACTGACGCTCACATTGTTGACCTCCGATGATTCTCTTCTGCAGATCCATCGCTGTGCTCACTGTGACACCTGAAAGACAAAACAAAAAAAGATTTGCTAATTTTCATGCACAAGAGCAAACAGTGACATATATCTAAAGATACTGCTTCATAGCACTAACAGGTTTAATGCCACTTAAATGAAGCAGCTTTCATAATGACCTATCATACAGAACAAATGCATCACGGCAAGGGAGAGTGAGAAGAGCAATAACATATGTGATGGATTGGCTAGACATAAAATTACATCATTTAAAAATGAATCGTATATAAAAACATGAACATTGTTGAAATAAGCATTACAAGTGTAAATGACAGTGTAGACTGAATATTTGAATACTCACTGAACCACAGCAAAAAGAGAAGTAGTATCATTGCTGTCATTCACTGTATAATGTTTGCCTATCCGTCACAGTGGTGGCAGCTCCCAGTCAGCTCATAAGGGCGTATCAGTACAGTCCTCCTGGCTGCAGACCTCTGCACATTTATGCAAAGTTTTCACCATTATCAACAGTCCACGCCATAATGAGGCACCACTGTGTTTTGCCCTGTAAACTGCAGGAAGTAAAAGTAAAGTGGAAGAGGTCAGAGTGGTGGATCAGTGTGTAGCAACTGTGGACCAACAACAATTTATGTTCACATTTATTTGAGTATTTTGATTGACTAACCTTGATCAAGCCTTAATTGATTTTACATTAGCAACAAACATGAAAAATTGTTGTTAAATCTAATTCGGAATTTGAGTTTTGCATAATTAACTTTTTGGTGTGGAAATAGGGTTATATTAAAATAATTGTCAAATTCAAGTCTGATGTTAACACTAGTCCACAATAGTGCTGCAACCCTTGCTGTATTTCCAGTATCTCAGTTAGAAATGACAAAGAGCATGCACAAACTTTTGTTCCCACTCTTTTGTTTATGTTTTCAGCCAGTTATTGGGGGGAGAAGTTTTACATGATAACATCTTCTTATGAAAAACACACATCATACAAGGTTTATCGAGGGGCCAAAATTTCAGGGATTGTTTATTATAAATGTTCAGCATGAAGTCTAGTCAATATTTTCTTTGATCCATTTAATGTATGCACCAACTCTCAAGAACACAGATGGTTCCACACATGCATGTGTAGCATAACCACTGATGATGATGTCGTAAATAATATTGTTGTACACTACTCATCCACCAGTCACCCTATGAGAGACATACATACAGATTATGACAGCATTGCGTGTCTCTCTATTTTAATAGTACTGCTTTTCTATCTTTATTATTTACCTATTATCCTTTTAGTATTTTTTAAAAAATCTATTGTATATTGTTTATACAATGACAATAAAGACTATTTGATTGATTTGATATATAAAAAAGATCCTCCTCACCCCTTCCTCACTAATGAGTTTTGCATAGTATCTTAGAGGTAGTAATTAGATTTACTGGTAATGTTAAAGATGCTGATTTCTAGTAAAACTCTAAATGGTGCAGAAATATGTTCATTTACATATTTTTCCATGACACTGAAAGCATAAAAACAACAATAATCCATTAAACAGTGACTGTGACTCATCATTTTATTTCAACTGACACAAACTGTCAAGGAAATCACATTATTAATCTTTTTCTGTATTGCTTAGAGATTATAATTATGGAAAATGTACATGATACTTGAACATTTAATGTAAACCAGCCAATTATAAATGTGTTAACTGTAAATTTAGAGCAACTCACACAGTTTTCTTAAGAAATGTGTTTGCCTATTGAATACACCATGGACATTTTTAGATATTGGCCGTTTCTTTGATCCATTTAAGGTATTTTTCGTTACAGATGTCCATAAATGCAAATGGTGCCATACAGGGATTTTTAACATCACCAATTAATACTAAGACACCATATATCTGCTTCTTGAACACCACTCCTCCACCAGAGTCACCCTGCGAATGAGACACACATAGTGTTAATTACAAATTTTTGCTTCATTCATTGAAATAATTATTCATATTAAAGGGGAACTTGTAATGGCCTAACATTTACATTTAGAAGCCACGTCAACTCACTTTACAGATATCCACACCAGAATGTTTGCCACAGATCAACGCCTGAATACTATATTCCAAGGACCACTTCGGATCATAGTTATTTTTCAAACAGACATTGAACTCATCACATTGGACAAGCGTGGCTTCTGCACATTGGAGGTCATTTGTGAATTCACAATCTGATGAGAAAAGAAACAAAGTCTTTACTTCAAAAACCTGTTCCAAGAGAATTATTTCACCAATAAATGCACAAATGTGTCTGTATCTTACCACTGGAATTTGATTATTTATACTAATTTATAAAACACATCCAACAATATTTGAAGAACTCTGAGGAATGTTTAAATTAGATTAATTTTTTTGGGGGGGCTCAATTGAAATAGAAATTAAAATAAATAAATAAATTGGGAAATATGGTGAGTTGAACTTGAGTCTACTGGCTTTTTAAATACATATATACATGTATATAAGATAAGTTGAGATAAGATAAGATAATCCTTCATTAGTCCCATTCTTTCTATCATAACCAACACCAGTACCTTAACACTCAACTCTAAAGTGGCCCAACACTAGAATTTGAATTCTGGTGATTTTGCTGTGCAGTATTTGAGTGACACAATTTTAAAACAAAATAAACAACAACAAAAACAAAACTGACTGAATATAGATCTGTCTGTTACCAAAATAAGAACACTAGATATGATTTATGATCATCAAATTACCAAAATGAATCTTACTTTTTTTGTCTTTTTTTTCAGCAGTGTGACCTGCAATCTCAACCAGTTGGCCTCTGAAGAATAACAATAGTAAAAAAAAAAAAAACTGTTAGTAAAACAGTTTGAAACTATGATAAATTGTTTATTAGCTAATTCTTGACTTTAGTCTCACATTTTTACAAGAAAGATAGCAACTCACATCTTGGGAGCTTTACTGGGATCACAGTCAAGTTTTATTGGTGTGATATTGGAGGGTTCAGGTAGCTTCAGTAGCATGAGGTCATGCTGCCAGTCTTTGCCTTTGCTGTCTTTTTCCTTATAGATAAAATGTTCTGTTATGATTTGGCCTGGTTTTGCTTTAGGGTTATTAAGAGGATGCACGCCTACATCAGCGAGCAGAGACCTAAAAGTAAGAGGTTAAAGAGGAACATCATTGAATTACAGCACAAGCAATGCTATTTTTCATTTTGTAATTGTTATAGTTTTACATCAAACCTTTAATGATCACTGCTTTAGGACTTTAAGACTGAGTTTATGAGTGAAAAATATATTGTTTTAAAACTTGTTTATTTTTAGATAAAACTGTCACTTTCTCACCCTCCTGGCTTCCAGCAGTGAGCTGCAGTCAGAATCCACTGATCACTGATCAGAGAGCCACCACAGAGGAACTTGCCAGAAGTTTCACTTAATCTCACATGATAGTGACGCTCATCTGATCTACAATTTTGACCTCCGATGATTCTCTTCTGCAGATCCATGGCTGTGCTCACTGTGACACCTGAAAGATAAAGTTCTCCACTAGATGACTGTGAGTTGAAAAATGAAATGTGTAAAAATATTTTTAACATATTTTAACACATACTGCTTTCAGCTATGGACAAACACAAACTTTAGAATTTTGAGGATACTTTTTCTTTTGCAGTGTTTAGCTCTGGCTTTTGTTTGGCAAACACTGTCAAGATAAATGTACCTAAATAAAGAAAATAAAAATGCTGTCTAGGGCTGCTATGATCAGTCAATCAAAAGATTGGTTGGTTAAAAGAAGACATCATCAAGTCTTTTGTCAAGCAACAAACTACTCATATGTTGGGTTTGATTCTTCTTATGGAAGCCCAGTATTCACATTCAGTTATGTTTTGACTGACTGTTTTGACCTATCATCAGGTCCTGCAGTAGGTATCAGGCCACCTTTAAATACTACTCTCACCCAAGCAAGAGCAAATACTCACCAGCTTGTCCCTGCCTTATTATTTATCTACATTGTGCCTGTTCAGGCCAAACAGTGGCTGGCATGACTAGCTTGATTAGGCAGTTTAATCTGAATGCCATGTGCGCTCTGAGGTCTAGTTTCCACCACTGAGTTCCACAAGTCTTACAAATATCCACAAATCTGCAAACCCTTTGGTATGAGAAACTATTTTATGCATGAATCATGTCCCTTGACCTGTCTTACTAGAAAAAAAGTAAAAAAGAAAATGGCTGCCTGTTTCTGTTAAGGTCAGAAAAATACTTTGAGATCTATTACATAAACTTTGTTTCATTTCCATGGAAATTTGTGAGGTTTTTTTTTTTATTCCTGTCTAATAGTGTATTATATACCATTCCAGCCCAGCCTTTATTGAGCAGACATTTGTTGCAGCCAGGCTCCTCTGCCTCTGCTCTCAGCTCTGTGCAAGTTGTTTTCTCTAAAAGGCCAATCTCTATTGTATCTTCCCATGGTATTCCCATCTCCAGCTGCCATTATCATTCAAAATTGTTTTCTGCCAAAACTGTTTATACTCACAAACAGACAAAATCCTATCTTGTTTCCTTTTTGCATCCAGTGAGTTTACTTCTTACTATATGCTCTCAGTGGGTGGTGCTTTACACTTCAGCACTCCAGGTGTATTGTGCTTAAGACAGACTGTTTAGCACCATGTTAGAATCTGCTAAGGTGAGGCTATACCTGTGCACAAAGGACATGGTGGTGTCCTCACCTATCCATTTAGGTTTTGAGGAGATAAGTGGTCGCTCTCAGCACACATCTAATCCTGCTTGTCTTCTGTTTCTTCTATTCTTCACTTTTCCAACTCATCCACTGGTCCTGCTTTGGTAAATGGACTGTACTTATATAGCGCTTTTCTAGTCTTTTCGACCACTCAAAGTGCTTCACACTACAGATCACATTCACGCACATTCATACAGCACATGTTCTATATATATATATATATATATATATATATATATATATATATATATATATATATATATGATGTGCTTTCTAAACACATTCACACACCAATGTGACACAATTTGGGGTTCAGTATCTTGCCCAAGGATACTTCGGCATGGAGACTGGAGGAGCCGGGAATCGAACCACCAACCTTCTGATTGGTGGGCGACAGCTCTACCACAGCCGCCCCACAGCTGCCCCACCCTTTGCCTGACAGACTGCTCCTGAACATTGAACATTGTCTTTCAGTCTCTTACCAGCATTCTCCTCCTCCCAGCTGCTATTGCTTTGATCAGTGTAGGCTGTGCTGTGGTTATTTAGAACCCACTCCATCCATGCTGTACCTCTACATCAACGTGGGGCTCCCTGCCACTTTTAAATGTAAGAGCTAACTGAACTCAGGTGAGACATTAAGAAAACAGCCAATATGGCTGATGTACACAACAGAAGTCACTTCACCTCCAACTGCTCCAGAATTCAGCTGCCACAATATGAATGGTCATCAGAAAAAGTTGTTACATCACACCAGTCTCAGTGTCATTGTACTGACTTTCTGTATATTTTAGAATTGATTTTAACATTTTCTTTCTTACTTTTAATACTGGGCCTGGTCCCAGAATAGATGTAAATACCTTACAAGCCTGATCGTGGTCATAGCGACAGGGAAAGAGAATATGATTTTAATGATAAAGTGTAATAATAGTGTGACTGATGAACAACATAAAATTGAAATAAAATATACATTATCTACATAAATGCAATCCTGCCTCACAGCATATACAATGGTAGCAGATGACAGCAGCAGTAGATGACTACTCACCAACCCACAGCAGGAGGAGAAAAGGTGCCATATTAGCCATCTCTGTCAATGACATGCTCTCCTGGTGCAACAGTGGGGATTTTTAAATTGGTTCACCCTGTCCTATTGGCTTCTGATCCACCAATCACCTCATGATGGTTTATCAATGCCACCACATTGGCTGTGAAGCTCTGGACTAATGCAAATTTTCTATGTTCCAGCTCTTCCAGCTCTCTCTCAAAGAAAACTCTCACCACAGTTGCATTTTACTCAGCACATTTGACAAATTTGAGGCGACAGATAAAAAAACAAAAACAAAAAAACCAAACAGAAACATACATACATACATATTCTATATATGTTGTGTTTTCAAGTGGGTAAACACAGATATTGTGTAGGTATAATATCAAAGGATTATTAAAAGTTAAACTTAAGTTGATATATTGATCCAAAGAATTTTATTTTTATTTTTTATTTTATATAAAGAAATTAAATAAATCTGTTACAGAGAAACACACCCAACCACCCACAAACACACACCTCCCTCCTTGAAAACCAACTTCAGCTTTGTCCCAGAAACATCATCAGAATCCTGTTCGCATCATCCTCCAAACTACTTTCACAACCTTCCCATGTGAACATGGAAGTTGCTAGAAACTTGTGGTGTTTAAACACTAAACATCTACTATAAAGTTCATGACGTGTTCCACTCATGGATGTTTTATATTGTCTGTGCATGTTAAATCATTTTTTTTGTGTGTAGTGTCTATCTTGCTTCACCAATTAAGATAAATAAAGTCAAATGAATAGCCTACAGTTGGTTTCTTGGCAGTTACTTTTACTTACTTTTTACTTTACTTTAATACTTTATGACTTTTTTGTCCTTTGTTGGTCTCAAAAAATAAGATTAAACTGATGTGATATGGTGATTGGTTCACAGCTCATATTAAGTAACAGTTCAATGAAATCATTAACATCATCAGTGCTTTTGAATGTGTATGTGAGTGTGTGTGTGTGTGTGTGTAGGGGGGCTCTGGGGTGGAGGCCGTTCTTACAGCCCTCTTCTTAGTAAGTAACTAAGTCTTGCCTTTAAAAAAAAAAAAGAAGTCTTTCTAAAAAAGTGACCACTCTTTGCTCAGACTATTTTTATTTTTAGTGTCCAAGTTTATGTCAGTTGACATTAAAATATTCCCTCGTGCCGTTGGCTTATCAAGAAAGTGGAGTTCAGGTGAATCAATAAACATTCAAAAACTCACACACCCTGAATTTTTATCTGCTCAGTTAATGGTTTAATAATATATTAGAGAGGACAGACACTCCTGTCTGTGCAGCAAATGTATCTAAATGTTAATTTAAAACTATTTCATTGTAATTTTACACATGGATCTTTGTGTTCAGAGACATTTCTTACTGTTGGCCATCCAACAGAAACATTATCTATTCTAAATATTTTGTGTTTTCAAGTGGACAAAAATAGATATTGTGTAAGTTTAGGATCAAAAGATTGATATTTTGATCTAAAAAGAATTTTATTTAAAGCAATTAGGTGAGACTGTAACTGCATAACCATTGTAAGTCTATTTTACAACTTTCACAAAAATAAATAAAATTCAAAATGAACACAATTGATTAATCAGTATTATTTGTGCATAATAATACTTTTTTTTCTTTTTTCAGTCTCAGCACATTAGATTAAACTGATGAACTGGTGGGCATTTTTAGTTTACACAGAGAGAATCATAGTGTAAAGAGGTTGATAATTAACTGACAGCTGCCTGGTATTTAAAAGTTAATTTAAGTTCTCACTGCTGTTTTTAGGATCCATGGTATTTTGTCTGTCTGTTTCTGACTGTGTAAACACCTGGAACTGCACAGTGGAGAGAATGAGGCCAAAGTGCAGCTTTTTCCCAAAGGTTGTGAGGTTTATGAACTCTGGCTTTAAGTCTGCACCATCTGCACATTGTACTGCGACTGCATGCAGATACTGAATATACTATATGCTGCTTGGGTTTCATTATATGTTCTATTTATACGATGTTCTCCCTATTTATGCTGTGTTCTTTTAATGATTTATTATAAGGTCAATTTTTACTTTAATGTTATTTATCTGGTATGCTGAGGACCTGGGTTATGTCATTCTTTCCTGCCTATAACGTGGTTGAATGACAGTAAACTGAAACTGAACTGAAACGTGTTACAAATGATGTTGGTTCCTATTTACTTTGACTGAGAAAACAGATTCAAGCAAAAGGCTGTAACAGGACGAATTATTAGATTTATGAGGGGAAGAGATATTGATTATTGGCCTATATTAACTAACAGGTCGATAATATCATTAACATCATCACTGCGTTTTTGTCTGTCTGTGTGTGTGTGTGTGTGTGTGTGTGTGTGTGTGTGTGTGTGTGTGTAGGGGTCTTTTCGGGGGTGGAGGCTGTTCTCAGCTCTCTTCTTGCTGCTCACACACTGAGCTCACAGAGCTCTGTAACGCAACTGTTCTGAAGCCCAGTTAAATTTCCCCTGGACTCTGACGGAGGTGCTCCGAGGCAAGAACACGAAAGACGAGACAGATACAGGTAAGTTTACCTTCATCATTTAATAATAATTTAAAATTAGTCATCGCTGTTTTCTGTCCTGAGCGCTCAGAGCATTTTCATTTCTAGTGTCCACTGCAGATCAAACAAAAGGCTTTTTACGACTTTATGTGACTTGATAGTAAAATATTCGCCGTTGTCTTATCGAAACAGTGGAGCTCAGGTGAGTTAATTAAGGTACGGAAATATACACTCTGAGTTTTTATCTGCTGGATTTGCCTTAAGGTGTGATAGGACACTCCGGCTCAGTACGGATACTCAAGTCCGGGCAATTTATGGAAATGTCAGATCTCACTATCTCATTGTAATTTTACACGAGGACCTTTGTGTTCAGGACATTTTTATTGGTGGCCACCTAACGGAAACATTACATGTATTATATACTTATATTTTATTAGGCTATTTTCTTCAGTTACATTTCAGTGCCAGGTGTAGGTCAGGTATTGCTCTGTATCGGTGGGATATGTTTTGATCACGTTACTCATCAAGAGTGAAGAAAATCTCTCTGTCTCTCTGTACTGTGTCTCTTACACACACAGACAAATGCATGTGCACATTAAGGCACACAGCGTGGTATCAAAGACAGCAGACAGCTTCAGGTAGCCTGCTGATCTGTCTGCAGCTGGTAGAGCATGAGAAATGTTCATTCACTTCACTCCTAAAAAGAGGAGGGAAAAAAGGAGACAGTGAAAAAGGACAGTGGTGAGGAGAGACAGAATAATGGGACAGTGGTTCTCATCCTGGGGATCCCAAAATGATTAAAGGTATAAGATAAAAAATCTGCTGGATAAATTGTATTTATTGTTTTTCTCTCTTCTTGTAAAATACTGGTTCAGGTCTCTAAAAATCTTTCAAATGAAGCAGTCAGAAATAAAAGTCAGTCTTAGGTGGAACCGCTCACAGCTCATGTCCACAACTTGTGATGAGGAATTGCAGGTAGACGTAGATTTGTTTTGAGGGGTGACATGCTGAGGTGGTTGAGAACCACTGGGATTTAAGACCAGAGGAAGGGGTGGAGTGGTGGAGACTAGAAAAAAGGGAAGGAAAAAATGTTAAATGAGATGAGACAAGTAGAGAAGAGGAAAAGAAAGTGGAGGAGAGAGAAGATGAGAGAAGAATCAATGATAGAGGAGAGGTGAAAAGAGGGGGAGAAAGAGAAATTAGAGTAGAGAGAGGAGAGGAGAGAATAAAAATGTAAAACTTCCTCTGCTCCCACCTATAGGAAGCAAACTGTAGCACATACTGTATATCCTGTGTTTTAACTTTTCTATTCTTCTCATCAGTTTGTGCCTGTTATTGACGTTTAGCTGCTGAAATTAACAAAAGTCAGAAAAAAACATTCATGACCCTCCTCTCCCTCTCTCTGTATCAGAGGAAACACAGGAGCTCTTTATTTAATTGGTTAACATCTACTCTGCTGTTGCTTTTAAAGCTTTTTATTCTATTCTGTTCATCTGGCCAATTTAGCCTGTAATTACTTGCATTTGTATGGACAACATCTGTGCTGCACACTGTGTGGGAAGAGTTAATTGTAGCTAATATTGTGTTAAGAATCACAACATGTCATAAATACATACAGTATACAAACATATTTTACCTTCCTAAAAATCCCTTTTATGTTCTCTGTAGGTGCTGCAAAGTCTTTTGTTTTTCTTTCTTTCTTTCTTTTTTACCTTTGATTCCTCACTCCAGGCAAAATGACTCATTTGAATGTGTGTGTAAGTGAGCACACCTGTATGCTCTGATGAGATGTAGAGAGGGAAAGAAGAGACAAGAAGAGAGGGGAGTGAGAGGAAGGGAGGGGAGGTAAGAGGACAGAAGTTCTGATATGTTAGTATCAGTTACTTAGTAAAATATTCTCTTTTGGCATTGGCTTATCAAAATAGCAGAACTCAGTTGAGCCAGTAACATTCCCTAGTTTCACACACCCTGATTTTTTTTATCTGCTGAATTTGCCTTAAGGTGTGGTAGTACATTTTGGCTCATCACAGATATTCTTGTGCATGCAGCAAATGTATTTAAATGTCAATTTGAATATTGCTATCACATTTTAATTTTACACAAAGACCATTGTATCCAGAGACATTTTCAATCAGTTGTCATCTAACAGTCACATTACATGGAACTACTCACAACTCATATTCACAGAAAGACAGCAACTTGCAATGTCCCTGAGTGTGTTTGTGTTTGTATATGAGCAGTATTGGTCAGACTAAGTCAGACTAACCTGTGAGCTCTCTCAGTTTTTGGAATGAAAAGTGTGGAGGCAGCAGGGTGGTGGGGCTGTAGACGGGGTCTGGGTCCAGCCCGGCAAATCCGTTAAGTGAACAAGAGGAAGTAGAAGCCCTTGGAGAATAAGACTGAGGGATCGCCAATTAGCTGATGGTGTGTGTCTATTCCACTTACACTGTCTTGTTCCCGTGTCTAAATAATCAGTACATACACATAATTAGTCCCCTGTCTTCTTGCAAAGAGGATCACTGTGTATGAGTGTGAGTGGTGCCAAAGCATTAAGGTTGAAATGTACCTCTGTTAAAATACTGAAAGTATCATAAGTAAAAGAACATATGTTACAATAAATTATATTATACAAGATTATTTTTGCTGTTGTATACAGTATACAGTGCTCCATGCATTTATACAAAACCAGGTGGCACTTTATGATGACTAAACCTTTAGAGGTTTATAAATTGTCCCTACATTATTAATGGTTAACAACACAGATAATATAAAGTCATTCACAAGAAAATATTTTGGGCTGTGAGGTTGTGATAAAAAACCTTTCTGCTTGTTTCCATTAATAAATGTTAATGGCTCTAGCTTTTTTAGAAGTCATCAATATTACAGTTACAAATGTTGAGTCTGCAGCAAAGTCTGTAATTCTAAGTTATTAATGAAATGTTTTTTACAATCGTCCATCATGTCTGCAGCTGTAAAGGTTAATACATTTTTTATTAATTTGGGAAACAGACGCTCTGCAGCTCTTCTTCAGAAAATCAGAGGTGAAACAGTGGTGGGGTGTTCCTGATGAACTGCATGTCCAAAAACCGTGTCAGACTGAAGGAGGATAAACAGCAGCTATAACAGCAGCCCAAAAAGATTAGGGTATATGGTCATGCATGGAGGTGGTGGTTTTCTGTCCTGTAACATCAGGTGTATTTGTGTATGGAGTTATCACTGTGTGAAACATGTGAAGCGAGGGTGGAGAGATCTCTATTGATGCAAAGTCTCCCAGGCTCAGTTAAATTAACAATGAGGTGTCAAAGCACTTAAATGCTACAAAATGTTTGCTAAAATGCTGCGCATTTTCAGTGTCAAAGAAGGTCACCAAATGGGACCAACTTTTAATTACTAGACACAAAACTAGACAGAGTTTACAACAAAAAATGGAAATGTGCTAATATGTACTTATTGAAGGCAACAGTAAAGCTTTGCTATTTCAGCAATCAGCATGAATTAATTCTACTGACTAAATATTTACTAGGCGGGCTTTTGTTTTAATGGTGACCCTGTGGTCTCTTGATCACATCAGCAGATTGTTTGTACTAAGCTGTGGCTTGAACAATTACGAGGTAATTACACAGGCATCAATAGAGTTTTCAGTGAGGGGGAAGCATCTCTTCACCCACAGTATCAACCATGAAATGATGAAGAGGCCTCTCATACCCACAGAGTCAACAATACTGTCAATACAGCAACACTGACTGCTTTCAGAAAATTCAGCTGTTGAAATACATTCAATATGGTTGGTTGTTAAAGATATATTTTTTGTTTATGTGTTCTTTTATCTGTGTGAGAGGTTAATTGCTACAAAAAAGCTAAACACTGAAATGGTGACTGGAAATGTGTAATTTCTGTAAAATTACTGCTGTGGAAGTGGAAACTGATGTACAGGAACACTCCACTAAAAATGTGTTCTTTGAGTATCAAGTACTCAACCCTTGTGGGCTTGAAAAGAAGCTCTGAAAAGGATTCACAGCAGGTACAATGAATTCCGAAAGCAATCCAGAGTCCCCACTATTGATCCTCTCCTCAGCAGTAAACCTCTAAATACACTACTTTCAGTAGAGTTATGATTTAGCAGAAGTATGTAATGTAAGTAGTGTATTCAGCAATGCAGACAAACAATGAGTGTGTGGAACATATTGAACATGGGAATCAATGGAGAGGAAATGGATTATACTGCAGGATTGGCAGCCCTTGTGTCCAGTGGCATCAATACAGGCACTTTTACTTTTTCCAACAGCAAGTGCACAAGTGCACTCGCACACACATAGTATGTAGCCTATACTGAAATATGCTGTGGCAGATTTTGCACCTCATTAATTTCTGTGTGGAATGGGGTGAGACATCTTTGCTGGCAGTCCCTAACACCAGACTGCACCAATTTTTCTACAGAGGAGATATTGAATCTTTTAAAACAGCACAACATTAACATCATTAGAGCGTGTTGTTGCTTGTACAGAGCGAGGAGGTCACAGCACCTCCGATAATTGCTGTCCCACTCCCTCAATCCAGTCTGTCAATCATTTTTAAACACTTGATATTTTCATTATTGTTCTCACAGTGTGAGCCAAACAGTGATTTGACAAACTGGCCAATGAGATGTCAAAGAGACTGCTTTGCATATAAGAAAATGCAGAAAACAAGCATTAAAAGAAAAGCTGTATTGTTACTGCATTAGCTCACAACCTGTTGATCAATAATGTCAACAGACATCTCCATCTCTCTGTCTCTTTGTCTCCCTCTTTGAGGAAGGTGATAGATGATCACCAGTTATGTATGACAGTCCTAGTGTCCCAGTGTCATGTGGGACTCCATTTTATTACCTTGTCCTGGGGTGTTTGCACTGCTCACAAAAATTCTGGGTTTCTTAGTATTATTCCACTGTTAACGTGCCATATTCACTCTCCTTTTAGAGCTGTTTTAGTCATCACCAGCCCCTGAGGAAAATATCTGGGTCATTAGATGCTAAATGCACCATTTTGGTGCCATTCATATCTGGTGGCATTAATATGCATCTCAGGTGATGTGATCACAAGCAGACAGCTCTAAGCATGTCAGTTCACAACCTAAGGCATTAAAATGCATCTACACATGCATCTCAGATCCTTTCTCCGCTCTAAATGCAAATAACATGGATCGTTACCGTTGGCATAACAGACGCATCTGCTGTCTGTGTGTGTATGTGTGTGTGTGAGAGAGAGAGAGAGTTATGAGGTTAAAAGTGGTGAATGTGAACTGAAATAGTTTTAGGCCCCAAAACTAAAATAATTAGCTACAAGTTGCTAAAAATTCTCTGTAGACAACCATCGCTTCACAAATTGTCATTTGACCCACCGTGATTTAAAAATATATTGATCACCGTTATACAGTATGATCTTGTTTAGCAGCATTATGGAGTTCTGGAGGGAATTTTGCCACTAGACTTGTAATAATTTCTCAGGATCATAGGAGGAACTCACTAGACTCTGAGTGTCCGAGCTTCTGACTCTGGCAAAAAAGCTGGTGAGAAAGTTTCTCTAACACCTCTAAATCTATATTATCTACACTCAACAGATGCATAGAGGAGTTTCTATACACACATGCACAAATGCACATTGCTCACACCTGTCCACTCACACACAATGTTCAGTATATGCTATTGTTGTCTTTGTGACTGAATGTAAAGAGCAAGGGGTCTTCAATCAGCATTCATTTGGACTCTTGTTTATCTCTTTCACTTGCTCCATACAGAGCCTTGTGGGCCTTGTTTTGATCATCTATCACCATAGCAACATCTCCCAGGAAGTGTTTCTTAGATCTGGGCATAGAATGGCAGACAAAAGAGGTGATGTCTTTTGGGAAGAAAGATTGTCTGTCTGCTCTTATTGTGTGCGTCAGAGATTAGGATTGGAGGATGTTGGGAGGGTGAAATCAGGAGCATGGAGGGAAGTGTGTGTCTGATCATGTGAGTCTGCTGATGAGCAAGACACTTCTTGGCATTTTTAGAATTTTTAGAATTATCTTTTGTATATGTATTTAATCAGTCACAAATAAGGTTTTAATGAGGTTTTCTTTATAGTGACAGCTGGACTATGGTTATGCAGATAGTATTTTTAATAAATATTTTTACATTTTCACTTCTTATATTTTAAATATGGTCTCTATAAGTAAATATGTACAGAGTTTTTATATGTAGCTGGGGTTGGATTTTTTTGGAGCTCAGGAAATGCATTTAAAAAAGCGTACTGAAAGTGTATTAAAATTACTGTATATTTACAAATTCTATCAATAAAACACTGTGTATTAGTTATATTCCCAGATATTAAAAGCCATACATCATTGTACTAGTCCCACGGCTGTATTAGAGCAATATTCACATAGAAAAGCTGCATGATATATAATCAAAGAACAAACCTTCCATTGCAATGCACACTACTTACAACATATAAACATTTTTGTCCTTTATATGAAAATAAGGTTTTTGAAACCTCTCCACCACCATCCCAAATCACTGAATCTGACTGTATCAGGTGTTCCTGTGGTGATTTGATTTTAAGGCTCTGGTGACGTTTTTCAAACTACATGTTACAAAATACCTTACCTGACAAAAACTAACATTTGTATGTTTGCTGGATTATGTGAGTGTGTGTGTACTTGCATATTTTGAAGTGAAGTGGCTCAGGTCATCCCACAGCTGTACCAGCGTCTTATATTTACATTCTGTAATTGAGGCCCTGACCTGTGGCTATGGGATCTTTCACTGGCCTGGAAAGAAAACAGACTCATGTATACCAATATTTTAACATGTGTTTGAGCAGAGGAGAGGACTTTGGTGGAGGCGGCGTTTCTTTTTTACCTGCCCTATAGCTTGAAACGGAGCCAACATAATAAAATGCCAACTTTTCTTCCCCTTTTATGTTTGTTACATTATTGAAACCTACAAAATATGAAGGGAAAACATGAAATATAGCCTTTCCAAACACACTGATTGTTTAATGGAACAGATGACCCTCATGATTTCTTCATGTATCCTGCAGCACTGTAAATTATTCTTCCTTCCTTTTTCCTTCTCTCCTCCCAACATCCTTACATGCTAATTAATGCTGTTAACTTAAGGTTGTGGAGGGTATGCCTCTGTTATTTTTTCTCCATAGGTCAGTGCATTTTGTTCCTAACAGAGCACCAATTATTAGCCATCGCTGTCAGGAACGAAGGTGTGCCTTGGTGCAACCTGATGGTCATTAAGAAGCCAGTACAGCTTCATAAACAAGTCTTATGCTAATAGAACTGAATGTGTTATGTTTTTGTTCTGGTACAGGCTTGTTTTTGTTGTGACGGAAAGAGGGTTGTTAAGTTGATTAATAGCTTAGTATTCTACAAGCCCCTGAGCTGAAACTGGACCAAACTTTTTTAAACTTTTCACATCATCATTCAGTATCATCAATGTGTCTCTGTGTCTTTGCATTTTACTTTCCCTTTCTCTCTCCTTTTCTGTTCAAAAATGGTCTCCATCTCTTTATTTTTTTTTGTCTAATATTGTATTTCTCATTTCATGTATTTTAAGTGCATAATTTAACATTTTCAGAAATATGCAGTTTCACTCTCTTGTTAGAGTAAGATGAGAAGGTCAGTGCCACTCACATGTCTGCGTAGTATGGAGCTGGAGCCAGAAAGAAATTGGCCTAGCTCAGCGTAAAGACTAGAAACAAGGAGATACAACAAACCTGGCTCTCTCAAAAGTTCAAAAATATGCCTACCAACATCTTTTATATTCAAGTCTTAGTTGTTTAATTTGTACACAAAATGAAAAAAAAAATTATTTTCATGTGTGATGTGATTTTCTTTTTGTTTTGGTACTATATGCACAAACCTAAGAGTTGACAATAGAGAGATGACAGGAAATGTGGGGAGACTTTGGACGAAACCACACCACCTGCCTCACATTTCTTTCAGTCTTTGTGCTAAGCTAAGCTAATTGCCTGTTGCCTCAGTTTGGCAATAGGGCAAACTACACTTTTAATTTGATATGTAAAGCATGTTAGATTGCCTTTGTATATTAAGTATGCTAAATGAACTAACTTGGCTTTGTCTTTCAGGGATGCTGACCTGTCACTGATGGGGTCTTACAAACTTCTGTTGCCTAATATTACTTAATGCCTCCATGGAGGTCATCCAGGCCACCCAGGTTTCCTTGCTGCCTCAGGAAACCCCTGCAGCTACCTGGAGCAACAGCTCTGTCCCCCCCTACTCCCATTTCCTGCTCCTCTCCACTCCCTCTGAACCGCTTCTCAGCTTCACTCCAACCAATGGCTCTTTTATCTTTAACACCTGTCAGAACTGTACTGGACCTGAACCTGGATCACTCCCTGGTTTGGCAGGAATCTTCATTCCTCTTATCTATGGGATAGTCTGCATTGTTGGCTTGGTGGGGAATACACTGGTCATTCATGTTGTAGTCAACTACACCAAGAATGAATCAGTCACCAACATCTATATCCTTAACTTAGCCATTGCAGATGAGCTCTTTATGCTGGGCCTGCCCTTCTTGGCGGTACAGAACGCTCTGCTTTTCTGGCCCTTTGGCTCTCTAATGTGCCGTGTGGTCATGACAGTGGACGCCATCAACCAGTTTACCAGTATCTTCTGCTTAACTGTGATGTCAGTGGACCGTTACCTGGCTGTGGTGCACCCTATCCGCTCCTCCTGGTGGCGGCGTCCCCATGTGGCCAAGGCCATCAGTGCTACAGTTTGGGTGGGGTCCTTTGTGGTGGTGCTGCCAGTGGTGGTATTTGCTGATGTGCTGAAGGATGATGGGAACTGCAGCATCGTGTGGCCTGAGCCAGCAGAAGTGTGGAAGACATCTTTCATTGTGTACACGAGCACTGTTGGTTTCTTCTGCCCCCTGCTGGTCATCTGCTTGTGCTACCTGCTGATCGTCATTAAGGTAAAGCATTTCTAATTAACACAGATGTTTACATTGGTTACCATAGAGTTGTGAAGTGGGAGGAAATTTTAGTTTTGGAAATGGTTTTCCCCTTGTGGAACCCAGTTTAATTTTTTTTTTATTTAGGTGAGATTTGTGTATAAAAAGAAATAAATGGAACTTCTACTCCCAAAACTAGGGGTGCCTGAAATAGCTCCTCCCATTTCACAACTCCATTATATGTAGATATTTTTCCAAGTAATGAACAAGAGTTTTTGTTATTTACAAAGAAATCACTTCAAATAAAGCTATAGTGCCGAGAGGCACACTATTACACAGACCATATGTTACAACTCTGTGGTAAAACACAACTGTTGCTGTTTCAGTGAAAATGTTTCTGTACTTTCGTCTTAAATGGTCACAGTAAAGAGTACGTCAATTAAGAATGTTGCATTTTTCCTGTATAGTCCTCAATTATTACTTTAAACATTTGATTACACATCATTTTGTTGGTGAAAAGCATTGTAAAGTTGCACTCACCTTCTTATTGGGTTGGCAGAAGAAATCTCAGATGGGGATATGTCAGCAGGTCATCAGCAGATATAACCGCAAGACACCAAATGAGGAAATTATTTTGGATTTATATTTGTTTTTTATTTGTTTTGGATGAAACGCCCTTTTACTAGTAAGAGTGTACATTTGCATGGCACAGCTAAGAGAACCTTTGCTTTTCTTTTAAAGGTACGAAGTGTTGGAAAACGGGCACAGGCCACATCCTCTCGACGCAGGAAGTCAGAGCGTAAAATCACAAGGATGGTAGTTGTTGTGGTGGCAGTGTTTGTTCTCTGCTGGCTACCGTTCTATGCTCTGAACATTGTAAACCTCTTGGAGGTCCTGCCAGGGGACTTCAGGGGGGCTCTACTTCTTTGTTCTTGTGCTCTCATATGCAAACAGCTGTGCCAACCCCATACTGTATGGATTTCTGTCTGACAACTTCAAGAGAGGCTTCAGGAAGGCCCTGTGCCGTACGTCACGCAGGGTGAAGAACAACGACAGGGCCGGCACTGAGGTACCGCGGCCCACAGAGGAGTGGGGTGGCATTGTGCTTCAAACACAAAAGTGTGAAGGAGCCACCAATGTGCACAGGAAAGACTGTGGTGAAAATGAAGAAGAGGAGGAAATCAGTGGAACAGAAGGGGCCATGCAGATGAGTGAAATGTGCAAAATATCAGAAAACGGAAACCACAGTGGAGTAAGAGAGGGCTCAAGGACACAGGTCATACAGAGGGGTAAACCTGAGCCAGGGCACTCTGGAGAACTGACTGGAAAAGGCTCAGACTTTGATCGCGCTGATGTAATGTCCACTATGGCCAGTAAAAGTAGAAACAACAGGTCACAACCTGAAGAATTCCCAGACAAAAACTCTGTGCTTGAAATCAGCTATCTCTAACAGATCTGAACATGTTTCTGTAGATTTACTCAGACACATTTGAATGAGATGTGAATATCACACACAAATGTAGATTGTGACAGTGAAAGCATTTTTGCCATGGTATAAGAATGTAACAATAATTATCTGAAACTTTACATTGAAAACTGCAAAAAGTATTATGAAGTACAGTATGTGGTTATTGTTGCAAATAGTAAGACATGCAGAAACACTGGTATGATCAAGGCTGACGGTTCATTTCTGAGATTTTGACTTTTTTTTCTTGCTGTTACGGTAACTTAAAATCCCAGCTTTTATACCTAAATACCCATCAAACATTGATGTAACCCTGTACATGTTGTTCTGGATTCAGTGACATTTTACACTGAAAGACCATAAGTAATTTATTTATTGCTGACATGTTGAAGACTGACAAAAAAAAAAAAAAAAAATCAGGAACATCTTGTACTGAAATGGCTAATGCACTGTATGAATCATGTCCCAGTGGGAGATACCACAACTAATGATCCATTGTGAAATTAAAAATCAACAGTTTTTATCTCTTACTTTTCTGCTTTGGCTTTTACAACAGCCCACAGAGGTAAATTAGACTGTTCGTATTGAGGGGGTTTCAAGAAGAAACAGATTTATAGTCTCTATGTCCTGTGACTGTTTGACTTGAATGTTTGTTCATTTTATTTTACTGTCAAATTTAAAATATGGTGGTATGAACTGCACGTCAAACACCAATTTAATTACATGCATTTTAAACTTAAATCCTCTCAAACATTAAAGGAACATTTAGATGAAGAGGATGAAACATATCTATTACATGGACTCAATTCTTTTTAACACCCACAATAAATAATATATCTCTGGAGCATAACACTAACAACTTTTAACTTTTGTGACATTATTCTAAAGTGTCATTTTTATCAAGGATATTTCCTTGAAAGATTTGCTGCTTTGTGCTCGTGGTTAAAACACTGTGCTGTGGCAATGTAAAGACACTGGACTGATTGTAATGGTTGACATAATAAGGATGAGTATTGTAGTGTATTTTGAACCTATGTAAGGCTAATAGATTAATCATATCCCAGATTGACAGATCATATGAGGTTAATTTACCACATAGTTGCTTGCGTTGTTGTCTGTGATTGCAAAAGGTATAGTGTTTGTATTAAGGTGTTGTATTATCAGCAGTGTTGTAAGAGCTTTGGTTAAACACTACACTGAGTTGTGTGGTGAGAGTGGGCTAAATAAATGTTTACACAACATATTGTATCTAAATATTTTTGTACTACAGTAAAATCTTATGTTGTATGTGGTATGAACTACTGCACATAGTATGTACACGAATATAGTATGTTCATGACATGTATGTAACTGTAACACTGTGTAACATCATTATGACTTATCAACTGTATATTGTTCTTCAGGAAAGACTAAAACTAATAAAAACTCGCCTTCGCTTTATTTCAAAATACAACTTTTGCTAGAGAAAATCAGAGCTCTAACCAATGTCTGTCCACTTTTAGGACTGATGTGGAGTTTTCAAACAAGTCAGAGCTGAGGCAGTTTGTTTAACTTGAACATGAGACCAAGACTGCCCTCTAGAGGTAAAGATACTTAAGGGAAAAAAAAAATCAAGCCTCAAATTATTGTTTCACAAAATTGATGAACAAAGCAAAACAAAAAAATTTAAATATTCTAGAAAATATGTTTTATTAATTTCAAAACACCCAATGTGTGTAAAATAATTTCACTTTGTATTACCTTGGCCTTGTAACGACATTACAGATTTGTATGCTCATGTTCAGAGTGTGTCTGACCTGTTGAAGCACTGGTTGTATGTTTGAAAAGAGGCAAATCAGTTTTACATCCATCCATCCATTTATTCTTATCTTCATGCATCAGCCCGCGCTCATTCAGGTACAACTTCTCCTATCCACTTGAGGTAGGGCGGGTTGCCCTGGTCAATAGGCAGGCTGATGACCTCGGCCACCTCATAAGGATGGTTAGAGCTGAGGACGACAATGAGCAGTTATGAATCAACTGAGTGTACAGACAGGCACACAGTCCATATATACAGCAGTAATTAAAGCAGTACTCCTGAACCATGTGACTCACAGCAGGTAATGGAACAAATGATCAACATAGTGTTCCTGTGAGAGTTAGAATGAAGCCAGGCGTTTTCTGTACTGGGTCTAAAAATAGACTTACCGGACATATTCAGCAAGAGCAGGCACTTTTGAACTTCTTGTTTTAATCATCTAAACAAGGAGAGAGATACTAGGTCAGCTTGACTGGCTTCAGACATCAAGACATAACAAATTAGCGATCTATTACATGCAGTGCTTAACTTTGAGAAACAACCCATTCTGAGTCTAGGACATCCTGACCTTTGTACCTTCTCTCGCTCCAGTTTGGAGTGAAAGAGCACATTTGCAGTCAAAAGGTAAAATTAATCAAGTTTTTCAACTTCAAACTTTCGACTTGTCAACATTTTAATCACGAATACTCTGGAGAGAGTTAATAAGCAGTATTATGGCAGTAAAACTGTGACTAGTATATTTAATAGTATTAAAAATAATAGCAGCAGTGATAGGAATTTATCTTTAGCTGTAGAAATAGGATTTTGCAACATTTAAAGTAACATTTTACGCAGCTTAACATATTGCAAGACTTAATTAGCACTCACCAGCAGCACCTCACTGTCCTCCTCAATCTTCCCCTGCCATTCATAGCTGAAGGAATGAGACAAAATTAGTTTAAATATACAAGTGTGTAATTCAGTACCAACATGACAGGAAAAAATGGTTATTTATGTCAAATGCTGCCTGCCCAAACCCTATAATCATGACCTGCCTCTCATCATCCCCTGTTGAAAACACAGCACAGACATCTGAATCCAACATGACACTGAAAAGCAGCCGTCTCAATACTTACACAGATGTGATTGCTGGGACAATGTTGACGCAAGCAGCTAGCTTCCTTTCCACAATACCCCTGTGAAAGAAGAAAGTAATGAATCAGCCACAGCTAAAAATGGATTAAAGAACTGGCAAGAATTCTGAATCCTGCAGACCGAATTGGTAGAAATGAAAATCTACAGCTGTCCTGCAGAATGATGCAGCATATGAGCTAAAATGACCTCCAATCAAGTGTCACAGGCCATTTTCATTATGTCCAGTCAGTAATGAAAGGGAAGAATAAATTTTGAAAACTTTTACTTTATCCTTTTGTTCTACATAATGAAACATCTAAAACATAATCATTGGTATCACCTGGCCAAGTCTTTAGCTACTGTGTCATTAGGACAGGTGACGAAAGCGGCAGAGGTGTGTGCCCGATGTGTATGTCTCAGATGCCATGGAGAAGGCCCTCAGTCCAACAGTCCTCAGCAGCTGGAACATAAAACACACTCAAGAGGACCGTCTGTGAGAGGAAAATACACAGAAGTGTGAGGATAAAATCCAACAACGTGGAGACAATGTATCCAAAATACTTTGGCAAGGCATGGAGTTCAACAAACATAACGAAACCATCCCAAGTGAAATGTATGCGGTGTCTTAAAGGCATCTCCATGCTCTGCAAACTCACCAAAATTAAAGCTTTTAAGGATCCACCTTGCAATGTCTCTGCACTGGGGCAGTCCAATGCGCATTTCCTAAGCAGGTCACACACATAATGGTTAGTCCGCAAACACACAGTGACTGCTTCAAAGATTTATGTGTCAAAAAATTTTTTGCAATCAAAGCTGGAGTATTTTTTATTTGCACTGGAGTAAAGAAGTAATTACAGGTTTTAAAAGTTTTGTTTAATTGAATGGAAGGAGGAGTGAGACTTTCACAGCATTGTACATGATTCATATGGTAACAACTTTAAGTATTCTGTTTGTCTGCTGAATAGTTGTACACGTGTGTTGTGTCTGTGCTGTTTTACGACAGAATAGAACCAATACACCATTTAGCCAACATTATAAACATTATACTGTGCTGCACCGCAGCAGAAGTGTATGCAACGCGTCAGTCTTCTCTCATTTATATTCACAGTTCTTCAGCAGATACAGTACAACGCTGTACGAACCACAAAATAATCAGTCAGTTTCAGCTCTGGTGAGCTGCCAGACGGGGCGTGTTAAGCTAGCAGCAACGTTAGCTGTTAATGAGGAACGAGAACACTGGCGACTTTATGACAGATTACACATTACAGGGCGAATTCACTAAAAATGTCTGATAATTTAGTTTTTATACGAGCGGTTACAAGCAGCAGAAAAGGGCAACAGCTGTTAGAAAGAGTTATTTCCTGTCGTGTGTCTTACCTTTAGACAGTTGTCTGGCGGGTGGCACGCCTCTACCGTAAAGCGTGACGGCTGTGTGTTTGTGAAACTGTCGCAAAGCAGCATTGGGTTTATAATCTTGTCGTTATCCCAAGGAACATATTTACCAAGACTACACGGACTTTTATTAAAACCTTATTATCCTGAACTGTTCGAAATACAAAGAGCAAGGGGAATTTTACACTTACTGAGCAGCTGTCAAGCGCACTGTAATTTAATAGCACGAAGAAAATAAGGATAAACAATCGTTTTGATGTTGTTGACGTTGTTTTCTCTGGCAAGATATAAAACGTTTGGTCGCTTTATTTGACGTTTAACTGAGACACATCAACTACAGAGGGCAGCAAAGTGGAGGCAGTTTTTTCTTTAAAAAAAAAAAAGAAAAAGAAAAAGCAAACATTGATTGCCACACAGTACTAGACCAGTAGAGGACCTCCAGACCTCTAAGAACATGTTTGCATTGGTGGGTTAGATTCCAGCCAATGCAAACACATACACACACACATGCATGCTGGACAAGCCTAAGGTGTTTTCCACCTCCAAGCACTATATGTGACTTTCACAAAATATATGACTCACTTTAACTGTTTTATTTGAAAATGGTTGAAAGTCCATCCAAACAACTACCAGTCATTTTGTGCACATGCTGTTTGATGCAGGCCAAGTGCATGGATAGGCCCACTGATTTCCACTATGATCTGCCACCAACACTTTATAATTATAAAACATGCAGTGGCAGTGCACAACCATATGATGGCAGCTTTTGTACAGCAGACAACATGAGAATAGGTTTTATGATAAGCTCTGGTAATAGCACACACATACACACACATATGCAATAAATCAGTTCCTGTCAACAGGGTAGCAGCAATGTCTGTGATTGTCTGTCTGCACACAAATGATGCTTACCCTGTGTGTGTGTGTGTGTGTGTGAGTGTGTGTTATTTCTATGCACATGACAGAAAGCCACTCTGTTTGATAACATCCACCAGCACCACCTCCCTCATACTCTCCTCTCCTCACTCTCACCCTTGATTAAAGAGTGAGACAAGCATGTCACACAGTCTAATATGCATAACACACATAAACACACACAGTTACACAAACTTGACACGTGCACTCAGAGCAAGATAGATTGAGCTGTGGCTGATGTGAGAGCTCTACCAGGAACACACGGGCACACATGAAGACACAGCAAGACGTATTAGTGGAGCTTGTCAAGCTTTTGCAAGAGCAATGAGGAGCGATGGAAGGAGGAGGGATATGTTGGTGTGGGAGGAGGGCGGGTGGAGGGCTTGTTCCCATGGAAACTGTGCAGTCAGCACATCTGTACGTGTTATGCGCTGTCCTCTCTCATCGGCATCCCGCGGCCTCTCCCCACCACGGCTGGACATGACAGCATGTGCTCACATGTAGAAGATGCACTCACACGCAAATACGCTCAACCACTTGTCCTGACCCCGTTGCCATGGTGACCATAACCCTCAACCCATGGGATGTTATCTTAGTATATGAAACAATGCATATCTGTTTGTGTGTGTGTGTATGACATAGACCAGACATACACACAAGTTGCTACTGGCACTGGGCAACTGTCTTGCCCTCTCTGTTTCATGACCAGATTTTATCCTCCCCTCTTTTCTCTCCCTCCCACCCTCTCCTCCTTGCTCTCTGTCTCTCTCTTTCCCTGTGTCTTCTCCTTCTTTTCCTCTGTCTCTCGCCCCTCTCCCTCTGAGCATGAGGAGAATCAATATGTTTTCAATTTGCAGCAGAGCCTTCCTCCTCTGCATTCTAATCAGGCTGCACTGGCCCTTTAACTTCCAGAAAGAGAGAGAGAGAGAGAGAGAGAGAGAGAAAAACAGAAGGAGAGAGAGAGAAGAGGTGGGTCAAGATGGACTTCAACCAAAGGACATTTCAATATGCAGCAAAAATGTCAACTTCAGGTCAGTGGAGCATGCCCTTAAGAACATTTTTGCAGTTTCACTCCAGGCTGTATGATGAGGAGTATAGAGAGCAGAAGTC